>NC_133655.1:128483699-128679982 GCF_009905375.1 Apium graveolens
ACCCCAATTTGTAAAGTCTAATTTCAAAATCTAAACGCATAACCTAAATTGGACGGCTAATTATATTAATACAAGTAATTCATAGCAATGATTTCAGAAATATTATTTGACATTGAATATACGAAAAATTATATGACAAACGTGTATGTTAAAAGTGAGTACAAATTAAATATGAACATGGAAAAATGAGTAGTTACAAAGTACAATAAACTTAACATAATCATGTGTCATCTGCAAGAAAGTCTTATAGGCTTAATATAAATAAGAACAGAATCGAATAACTTCCTTCTCGGTAAAAAAGTGACATACCTCCATCAATGAACTTTGTTGGTATTGTGTATTTAACATAACCAATCAACTTGGTAAGCGTATAGGATGTTTGAGGGTTTCTTGAAGGTTTTTTCTCTATTTCAACACTATATTTTATATTTCCTAATTGTAAAGCAATTAAATTATAAAATTACTTTTATGTTTCAACGATATATCAGATGTAGCTCAACGGTAAACCACTTAGATAACAAAAGTTTTGCGTTTTTTGGCTTTGATATAAATTCAATATCAAAGCATTCTATTTATAAATTTTTAAAATTAAAATATTATTACTATATTTTTCTTAAAGAATATAATGTGTGGTTATAAACGTATGTTATTGTTCTATCTTAAATTCCATCAGATTACTTCTAAATTACATTTATGAATTTATATCTAGATTTAAAGTTACAATTTTGGAAGAAAAAGAAAATTTTTAATGTACAAATTAAGGATGGTACAAAATTTAAGTTTTAAATGCATTAATTACCTTTAAATATAGTATGGCCTTTACTATATTCTAAATAAATTCACCATGGATAAACTACTGTCATTTTCGATCAAATTTATTTTACATTAAATATGAAATATTGATAAAATTTATAAATATAGAAGATATCATTAGTTTGTTTATATTATTGCTTAGAATTATATCAAAGGGATAATTTGTTACTAATATTAATTAAAAGAAAATGTTATCGTTGTATGACAGACTTTATATTTTTTCCTAACATATTTTTTGCTGAAATATATGATATTAAACTAATAATACTTAATTTTATATTGACTGAAGTTAGATATAATCAACCCATTTTTCAAAAGTTATAAATTATATTAATATTGATATTTAAGTGTTTGTACTATTAAACAAACATGTATTGTTAAACACGGCATGACATTTGTGGGGACATTAGAGTTAAAACATTTTATATATTGCATCTCCCAAGAAAAATAGTGTCATGCAAAAGACTAATTTATTAAAGTGTAATTATTATGGCACGTATTGCACACTAAAGTATGATGAGCATTCTTACATCATCAACTACAAAATCTAAATATAAGATCTTTTACTTAAAAATATAACTATAGAAGGTGAAGAGTCTATTTGGCCTCACTGTTACACATGCATGGATTCAGTTTGATGATAAGTTCATTAAGTATAATTACAAAAAAATTAACACTACCTTTTCATTATCTCATCTAGACACCTCTTCACAGTGTTCTTACTATATCATATTATGTATTTTATATAACTTTCATTTATGAGAATAACCAAAACAATGGAAAATCTTCAATCGAGCATTATCAGTTTGATCTTTTCTTACATTATTATCCAGGCAGATGATTTCAACAGTTTTGCAAGACTGTTAATGGTTTGGTTAAATAGGCAAACCTCACTCAGAATCAAAGAAGTGTTGGACAAGATTGATTGGGAGCCACTGTATCAGTTTCATCAGAATCCATTCGAGGTTACACGTGATCGTTTCCATGGTTTCATAGCTTTTGCAGTTCGTAACAATATTGATCAAGAGATGTTCTACAACTCAGTTCGGAATCTATTTCTGAGGAAAAATGTTGATCACCATCTAGAAGTGTTGGCTCATATATCAGGTAATCATTTCCCATCTTTGTTCGGCTATATTTTCTTTAAAGCTATATTTAGAGGCTTCGAAAGAAGTCAGACTTGCCATGAGATGTTTGAATTACTCAATAGAACTGAACTGAGGTCGAAGTTGATAGAAATTTTTAGGTCGTTTGAAGAGATGTATGCTTACATTACAGACAGAGACAATCTTTTGCCTGTATACAAGTTTTTCCCAAATGCACAAAATTTAGACCCAATGTACCAGTTAGAAGGTCATCTTTATGGAGAAGAATTATGGCTAACCCTCTGCGATAGGACTGTTGAGCCTGGCTTTCGTGTTGAGGGTGAAGTATACATCAAAACCTTGATTATGTCTCATTTGTGGAACACTAAATGTGAGCATTGTGATACTCAACTCATTTTGTACAAGATTCTCCTAAGTAGTTTCACTTATTAAGCATGTTAGATATTCTCCTACATTGCATGTGTTTTAAAGTTTCAGACCAAGGACATGTTATGGATTTTTGTATTTTAAACATATTGTGTAAATTTTCAATACATGTACATGGAACAATGTAGCTCAACTGATTGCATTTCAAATTATATGTGTTATTAATTTTTGTTATTAATTATATATGATAAGTAGTTAGCAAACAAGCATTTAAATGTTAAAATCACCTTAATCTTTCTTCATAGCACAATTGTTGCCAAAACTGACAAAAGTAACCTACTAGAATTCAGGACGTATGCTGTCTCATTATTCCTTACATTTTCACCTTTAAAATATTATGCAGACTAACTACATATTATAGTACAACGTATAGTGTGTAAAATTTTAATTATTTTAATTAGTAATATTATTGATTTCTAATTTAATGATATCACATAAATCTTTGCATGATAGACATTATAGCAATCATTCCTTAAGTATGTAGTTAGTAATCTTATTAGGCCTCATGTTCTAATGAAAATAACATGATTGTTATCCGAGATATTAACTACTTCTCTTATCGGAAAGTGGAATTCACTAACTACTTTCAATAAGAAAATAAATTCTTATTGAAATTGTTAAAGATGATTTTCACAACAGGCCTTGAAAATACCGTTTAACTACTCTCATCGAATATATAAAAATGGAAAAACAGATAATTTTTAACTAATTTTCAATCTAGCGATAAGATACTGCCAATTAAATTTTGATGCACCATATGAAGCCCAGGTTTTAGTATATTTATTAAAATCTTAAGATTGAAAATTCATTTTTCTAAGCATTAATTCATGATAGTTAATCCTTCATGCTGCATCTTTTAATTAGTCCACTTCATATATAATAGTAGCCCTTTAGTAATCCATAATTCCATCATGAACACTCTGTTTGTCATCATTGAACATTTTAAGCATTATCATTATACACTATTGGACTTTTTAAGTATTCTTAAACATTTCCAAAAATGTTAATGAACATCATATTGTGCTTAGTATAAAGAGTATAGCAAAAAGTTATGACTCTCCCATATGAATTTTTTTTGCCACTAACTATATATGTTATGCATCATATTGAGGTAATGTGCGCGTTATATTAATTAACAAAGCATTCGGATTTTTACTAAGTTCACTTCTTATAATCGTCAATTCCTTAACGCTCAATTTTTTGTGACGAATATAATCCTGGCATTGATGTGAGATTTTAATCAAACAATAGGTTCCTATAACTTTGTTTGAAAGTGTCGATTTATGTTTTTTGGTGCATCTTTATGTATTTTTATATGTTCGTTAATATAATTAGGAGTTCATCATCTTGGAATACGATATACCATTTTTTTCATTTATATAACAATTTATGTTTAATAAATTATCGGATAAAAAGCTTGCGTAGCGCGGGCAAAAGTCCCTACTTTAACAAATCGGTTAACTAATCTTGGGTTTTCAACAAGTTTAAAGTTCGATATTAATTGTGGACTCATTTATAGATTACTACACTTTTTTTCGACGGCGTGTACATAAATAATTATAAAATTACTCCTTTCAAGAAATTGTATTAACATTATGTCATAAATGACTTTCTGCAATATTTTAAACAAGTTGTAAAAGGCCCAAACAAGGTTTAATCAATTAAAAACTAGATTAGTTCCCGAGAAGATTCCCGGTTATTTTAAAATTATTATTATTAAATATTATATATTTTTAGTATTAAAATAGATAAATTAATAATTGTAATGCGGAAATATAAGTAAGAAGTATTACTTAGTATATATATATATATATATATTTTTATTTTAATATTAAATAGATAAATGCATTATAGATTGCTTAATGTTAAGTAATGAAGATTACTTGGTATATAAAATATACAAGGTAAAAGAATTTAGTTTGATAGGTATTTAAAAAAACTGTTGAAAAAAAGTTATAAAATGAAAAAGGAGGAAGAGAGATAGGGCCCGTTTGGGTTTCTTAAAAAAGTGACTTATAACTTAAAGTTGAAAAATGTCATATAAGTGATATAAATATCGTAACTTATAAGTTATATAGGTGTTTGTATAATTTCGTATAAGTTCATAATGTGATTGGTAAATCATAACTTATAAGTTACTCCCTCCGTCCCGCTGGATTGTTTACGTACAATGTTTGCACGTATTACGAGGCTTCAATAAAGTATAATTTCATAATGTTTTTTCTTAATTTTTTTTGAATAAAAGTTTAAACATGAAACTTTGTTTTTCAGAATTTTTTTAAAAAAATATTATGGAAGTATACTTTAAACGAGCATTAAAAAGCGTTCTGAAAAGTAATGTAAACAATCCAGTGGGATGAAGGGAGTATAATCTTTTTAAACAAAATTAAAATGTAAATTACAAATTACTTTGATTAATATTTCTAATACTTTAATATCAAATAAAAAAGAGAAAATTTAAAATAAGGATAATGATCCCGAGATAAAGTTGTATAATTTACATTATTCATTTCGATAAAAATAAAATTATATTATTGATTTGGGTTAAAAATGTCACAACCCCAAAATAAACTAACAAAATACAACTAACAAATATAAAGTTATTACAAACGGTTGTTAACAACAAAATCCAAGATCACAAAGGTTCAGTGTTTGAACAGTCCAAAACTACAACTATTATAACTCTTATATAAAGCTACCGGTCCTCACATAAACGCCAACTATACTACCTGAGCTCTCACATAAGCCTCAACATCTCCACCGGTAGACTTACGAGCAGTCTGCTTGAGTCTAACCATACTTGCTAGCTGAAATATCATGAATGAAAAGCAAGAAGTGAGCCAAACGCTCAACAAGGTATATCATAAGACATAAATTAACATCATAGCAATTTATAACTGGAAATTGAGGTGTATGGAATCATTATTCAAGTCAAAACATTTGTAACCACATCATTGCTCAAAATCATTTTATGACGCTACGGATTACAGCCGGTGATCATTCGCGAAGTAATCCCGAACCTCGCTGGGTTCTAAACAATTTGATTGGGATCCCTAGGTATCTTTTAAGCCTAATATAATAAGTGTGAAAGGGACTTGTGTTTTCAAGAAAACATTCTTTTATTTAAAGAGCAACTATCTTTTATAAAACTGATGCCAGGGAGAACTTTACAAGGATCTAAACAAAGGAGTTTAAATTTTAAATCAAGGATTTGAGTTATGAAACTCTTATCAGAATGAACTTAACTTCTCACTAGTGAAAGGAATATGTCCTAAGTCCAATCGTGTATTAGGATATAGGAATAACTTTTATGTAATCTGTTTTGATTTCATTGATATTAATAAAAGACTTGTTTTGTTTTTATTACGGGCTCTATCCATTTAAGTATTTAAATAAGATATACCATAGTTTAGAGTAAAGCTTTTTATGGATTATGATGAGATCATAATAGTGAGACATAAAAAGATGATAACTCTAAACTTAAATAGTTCCTGGTCATAGGATTACTAACTGGTAATTAATAATCCGCAAAGATCGGTACATACTATGCTTGCTTCATTATGAAGGATGTCTGTTCTCATAAACATTTGTGTGGTGACACTATAGCTAGTATGTAGGTGCTTATTATAGAATAAGTTCACTGAACATGCTCGCACAGCTGAACAACTGATGGAGTTCACTCACGTGTCAGCGGTTGTTCGCAGAGTGATAGTTGTACAAGTATCCTTAGATTGAGGTCATCATAGTAATCTTGTGTACACTGAACTATGCTTTGGTTTAGTTCTTAGTCTCCAGGGACAATTATTAGGGCTCTTCTGGGTATAGGAATTTGTACACGAAGATAGTGTATGATCAATAAAGGATCTACCCCTTCCAGTGAAGGAAGTGAATGTTCAAGGCTGATCCACTTATGCTAGTTCAGGAATCTCTAGCCAGAGTGAATGAAATTAGAAAGGAGTTTCTAATTTGCATAGAACTACGCATAGTAAATGGTAAGCAAGTGATTGAATTAGATAGGCTTGACACGAGATCCATGCCTTGTATTTAATCGGAACATTGTAGGGTAGAAGGAGTTTATTGTACGGTAACTATTCACTGAATAAGTTCTTGGTATTCTAAGTAGTGAATTCATATTATCCGGATAGTCGCGATATGCTGAGAAGTATCCCTCACGATGTAGAATAAATGTGATTAATTAATCATATTTAATAAATTAGAGAATTTATATAAATAATGATAAAATAGTTTTATTATTATTTATTTCTACTACCGACTTAATATTGAACCTACAGGGTCACACCATAAAAAAGAATGATTTAATGGTGGAGGAATTAATTAATAATGGCTAAATAATTATTTATTTGTGAAATAAATAATTATTGGCAAATTTAATAATTGATTAAATGAGATTTAATTGATTATAAATTAATTAAGAAAAGTTCTTAATATTATTAATTAAAGGATTTAATTTTTGGAAATTAAATCAAGAGAGAGAATTATTTCTAAAGTGTTTAGAAAAATGATTAATGATTAAAAGGTGTTTTAATTATTAATGAGAATAATAAATGGGATAATAATATTTATGGGAAAATTTCAGCTGAAAATTTTGCCTATAAATACACTATTATAGACCCTATTTTATTCTAACCCACATCAAACCCGAAAACCCAAAAAGTTTCGAAAACCCAATTCTCTCCACCTCATTCCTCCTCCTTAACATCGTTTTCTTGGTGGATACCGGTGGAATGCTTCACACTTGAGGAGCAACTGCTAAGGATCTCTGATCGTTGTCTCCGAATTATTTTAAAAGGTTAGATTCGATCCCTCGAATTTTTATTCACGATTTAGATGCTTTTATTCGGATTTTATATGTGTAAAAGTGTTTTGCCATGCCCCCGCTGCGTTAAAAATCCAACAATGGTATCAGAGCCAGGTTGTATGCATATAGATCTGTGGTAAAAATTTCAGAATTTTATGTGCTTGTATGAATTAATTATGATTTTTACAAGTTATATTATGGATTAATTTTGTCTGATGAGAAATCATTTCTCATAATAATTTTGAATGTTGATCTGGGTTCTACAAGTGTTGTAGATTGTCTGGGTATTTTTTTCATAATTTTATGATGTATAGATATTTTATTATGAATTTTTGAAGTTCTTATAATTAAATTCATAATTAAATAAATCATATATATATATATAAATTGATTATAAGTATATATATATTGCATCTGCTGTACTGCTGTCTTTGTCTGTGGTTTATGCTGCTGCACGAGAAGACAGACAAGGAACAGGTATGTCAGGCGGCGGCACAGGTATCGAGAACTGTCGGCTGCTTGAAAAAAAAAATAGGGGTGCAACGCATTCCGGGAATGCGTTACACCCTTTAATGGTTTAAAAGGGGTGTAACGCATCACCGGAATGCGTTACAGGGATGCGTTACAACCCTTCTGTTGATTTTGAAATTGATTTTCTGGGAGTTTCGTAACTCCGTTTTAGGCGTGCAATATACCGTTGGATTCGTTTTTTCAAGACAGATATAATGGAGTAATCAATTTTAGTTTATATAAAAGTTTTGAACTATTTATATTTCCATGAAGTGTTTTAAAGCTATTTTTAACTGTTTTAGTTGCTTTTAAATGCTTCATGTGATACATAGAGATGTATAATGCTTAGACTAATGTGCTAGATGATGTAACTTGCCTACCTTGATGTTTATTCATGTTGATATATGTGATATATGCTTAGTTTATCATGCGATGATAGATTTAGGTGAACTTAAATAAACATAAGGCGTTTGTTAGACAACCTAGTATAGTGAAATTGTTTCATAACCTTAATGATAATATTATGAATACAATCATGAGATTCTTGTGTTTATGAAACACGTAATTGAATATAAATTTTCGATATGAGAGAAAGGATGATTCTGTCAACAACAGATTTCTATCTGTAAGAAAGGGTTATTAAGTGACGCCTCTTGACAATGCTCCACCCGATCTGGGAATCATCTGATTATTGATTATTGATTTGAAATATTTAATTTAAAAGGAAGAATCTCTTTATAATATGATTATGATTGTAACGTAATATAATCCCTCTAAAATTAAATAATATCAAGTAGTAATTGGCCAATGACACAACGGGCTTGTGTCGGTTATAGCCTTCCAACATGGTAGAAAGTAGTTCTTATTTTTGAATCATTGCCGTTTCGTGCCACAGCCGAGGGCTTTGATTTCGAAAGAAGAAATACTTGTCTATTACATAGAGATGTGTACATTGAATAAGAATCTAAAGGTCGTTACGTGCCACAGCCATGGGCCTTTGGGGACTGATTCAATTGTACGGAATGTTGGGTTAGACTTGACTTAGAATATTGAATTTGTCGTGCCACAGCCGTGACTCAATTATTCAAGAGGCTAAAGTTTGATTAGGGAATAACATTAGATGTAATTGACAAGAGTTGTCTGCCTATTGAACATTACATGGCGTTTCGTGCCACAGCCGGGGTTGTGTAATGGAATGTAGGATCCCTATTCCCACTGGCATTATGAATGCTTAATTTTTCATGTAGGGGGTTGAATAAATTAGGAAAACTAGTGGGAGCCACTTATGAATAAAGACCCGATTCATATAGTGTTTTGAAATGAAATCGAATATTTGCTAAGTATTGTTATGTGTTTATCATTTACAGATTTACTTTGTACGTTATGTCTTATGCACTATCACTTAGGAGCATACTGGATGCTCACAAATTGACTGGTCCTAATTATGCTGACTGGCTTCGAAACTTGAGAATTGTTCTCAGGATTGAGAAGCTGGAATACGTGATTGACTCACCTAAGCCTACTGAACCTGCTAGTGATGCACATAATGATGAACATGTTGTGTATCATAGGTGGATAGATGATGCAAATGTTGCTCAATGCATCATGCTAGCTTCCATGAACATTGAGCTACAGAAGCAACATGAGCATATGGATGCTCACACTATCCTCATGCATCTACAAGAGTTGTATGATGTGGCGGGGAGGACAGCTCGATATGAGATATCGAAGGAGCTGTTCGGTTGTAGGATGTCTGAGGGAACATCTGTGAATGACCATGTACTTAAGATGATCAATTTGATTGAACGTCTTGGACTACTTGGTTTTGCCATGGATGGGGAGCTGAGCCAAGACTTGGTCTTGCAATCGCTTCCGAGTTCGTTCTCGCAGTTTGTTGTGAACTTTCACATGAATAAGTTGGATGTCAGCCTGCCTGAACTCCACAACATGTTGAAGACTGCGGAATCGAATTTTCCCCCTAAGAAGAGTTCTGTTCTTCTAATTGGTGAAGGTTTCAATCCTAAGAAAAGGAAGAGGAACCCTTCCAAGAAGAAGAAAGTAGGTGAGAAAATGCCGGTTCCACCAAAAGCTGAAGACCCCAAGAGCAAAGTTGTTTGCTTTCACTGTAACAAGGTGGGGCACTGGAAGAGGAACTACAAGGTTTACCTTGCAGAATTGAAGAAGAAGAAGGGTAGTGAGACTACCGCTTCTGATTCAGGTATGTTCATGATAGAAGTGAATATGTCATTAAATCAAATTTCTACTTGGGTATTAGATATCGCATGTGGTTCTCATATCTGCAATTTGTTGCAGGGACCAAGGAGAAGTAGGACTCTTGAGGAAGAGGAGGTGATTTTACTGATGGGAAATGGAGCAAGAGTTGCTGCTGAAGATGTAGAATCATTTCATTTACATAGGCCTACGGGCAAGACTATTGTTTGAAATAATTGTTATTTTGTTCCCTCGATTGTGAAGAATATTATTCCCATGTTAGGCTTGGCTGGATTTTCATTTATTATTGAGAATAATGAATGTTCTATTCTTTGAGATAATATTCTTTATGGACGTGGTGCTTTAAATAATGGTCTGTATGTATGTGACATAATTTATTTCAGATTGAACAAACTAATAAAAGAAAAGGGATGATAAAAATATCACTTTATAGTGGCATTGCAGTCTCCATTTAGTAGACATGGAGAGAGGGCTGCAAATTTGCTAGGAATGGTACACACAGATGTATGTGGACCAATGTCTACGCAAGCCATGGGTGGATTTTCATACTTCATTACTTTCATAGATGATAGATCTGGATTCGGATATGAGTTTAATGAAACACAAGTCTGAGGCCTTTGAAAGGTTCAAAGAATATAAGTATGAAGTGGAGAAACAACCAAACATAGTATTATAACTCTTCGATCAGATCGAGGTGGTGAATACTTTAATGGAGTGTTTCTAGATTATCTCAAAGTAAATGGTATAGTCTCCCAGTGGACTCCTCCAGATTGGTATCTGAAAGGAGAAATCGAACTTTGTTAGACATAGTTCGGTCCATGATGAGCTATGCAAATCTTCCAGTATTCCTATGGGGTTATGCATTGGAAACCTCAGCATATTTACTGAATAAGGTGCCTTCCAAATCTATTCCTCAAACTCTGTATGAGATATGGAAAGAAAGGAAACCGAGTCTTAAACACGTTAAGATTTGGGGATGTCCAGCTTATGTCAAGTAAGTTGACCCAGATAAGCTGGAATATCGATCCGTAAAATGTAGTTTTGTGGGATATCCTAAAGAGACTTTAGGGTATTACTTTTACACCGATCATCGGGTGTTTGTCTCCAGACATGCTACCTTCTTGGAAAAGGAGTTTATCCTTGAAGGAAACAGTGGGAGAAAAATTGAACTTGATGAAGTTCAAGAAGCACAAACTACTACAGATCGAGTGGAAACACCTGTTCTGACTGAACAACCTTTTGTGGAACAACCCATTCATAGATCAGGGAGAGTGTCTCGCCAACCTGAGAGGTAATATGGCCTTGTCATTGAGAATGACAAAGAGTTGTCGATCATTGATGATTACGACCCTGTAACCTATAATGAGGCTATGAGTAGTGTTGACTCAGAGAAATGGCATAGTGCCATGAAATCCAGAATGGAATCTATGTATAAGGTATACAAAAGATAGATTATAGCAGATGGCCAGGTGGAGACCTTTAAGGCCAGGCTTTTGGCAAAAGGATTCAAACAAAGGCAATGGATTGACTTTGATGAAACTTTTTACCTATAGCCCTGTTAAAATCAGTTCGGATTTTGCTTGCGGTTGCTGCTTGTGGTTTAAAGCAAGCTTCTCGAAAGATGGAACATTCGTTTTGATGAGACAATCAAAGAGTTTGATTTTATCAAAAATGTAGATGAACCATGCATCTACAAAAGGGTTAGTGGGAGCGCGATAACATTTCTTGTGTTGTATTGAAATAGAGTTGACACACATAACAATATAGCAGACCCACTCATAAAGCTACTTTATGAAAGTCACTTTGATCGTCAAAATGGGTATTAGATACCAGAGTGATTGGCTTTAGTACAAGTGGGAGATTGAAAGGAATATGTCCTAAGTCCAATCATGTATTAGGATTTAGGAATAAATTTTATATAATCTGTTTTGATTTCATTGATATTAATAAAAGACTTGTTTTGTTTTTATTACGGGCTCTATCTATTTAAGTGTTTAAATAAGATATACCATAGTTTAGAGTAAAGCTTTTTATGGATTATGATGAGATCATAATAGTGAGACCTAAAAAGATGATAACTCTAAACTTAAATAGTTCCTGGTCATAGGATTACTAACTGGTAATTAATAATCCGCAAAGATCGGTACATACTATGTTTGCTTCATTATGAAGGATGTGTGTTCTCATAGACATTTGTGTGGTGACACTATAGCTAGTATGTAGGTGCTTATTATAGAATAAGTTCACTGAACATGACTCGCACAGCTGAACAACTGATGGAGTTCACTCACGTGTCAGCGGTTGTTCGCAGAGTGATAGTTGTACAAGTATCCTTAGACTTGAGGTCATCATAGTAATCTTGTGTACACTGAACTATGCTTTGGTTTAGTTCTTAGTCTCCAGGGACAATTATTAGGGCTCTTCTGGGTATAGGAATTTGTACACGAAGATAGTGTATGATCAATAAAGGATCTACCCCTTCCAGTGAAGGAAGCGAATGTTCAAGGCTGATCCACTTATGCTAGTTCAGGAATCTCTGGCCAGAGTGAATGAAATTAGAAAGGAGTTTCTAATTTGCATAGAACTACGCATAGTAAATGGTAAGCAAGTGATTGAATTAGATAGGCTTGACACGAGATCCATGCCTTGTATTTAATCGGAACATTATAGGGTAGAAGGAGTTTATTGTATAGTAACTATTCACTGAATAGGTTCTTGGTATTCTAAGCAGTGAATTCATATTATCCGGATAGTCGCGATATGCTGAGAAGTATCCCTCACGATGTAGAATAAATGTGATTAATTAATCATATTTAATAAATTAGAGAATTTATATAAATAATGATAAAATAGTTTTATTATTATTTATTTCTACTACCGGCTTAATAATGAACCTACAGGGTCACACCATAAAAAGAGAATGATTTAATGGTGGAGGAATTAATTAATAATGGCTAAATAATTATTTATTTGTGAAATAAATAATTAATTGGCAAATTTAATAATTGATTAAATGAGATTTAATTGATTATAAATTAATTAAGAAAAGTTCTTAATATTATTAATTAAAGGATTTAATTTTTGGAAATTAAATTAAGAAAGAGAATTATTTCTAAAATGTTTAGAAAAAGGATTAATGATTAAAAGGTGTTTTAATTATTAATGAGAATAATAAATGGGATAATAATATTTATGGGAAAATTTCAGCTGAAAATTTTGCCTATAAATACACTATTATAGACCCTATTTTATTCTAACCCACATCAAACCCGAAAACCCAAAAAGTTTGGAAAACCCAATTCTCTCCACCTCCTTCCTCCTCCTTAACATCGTTTTCTTGGTGGATACCGGTGGAGTGCTTCACACTTGAGGAGCAACTGCTAAGGATCTCTGATCGTTGTCTCCGAATTATTTTAAAAGGTTAGATTCGATCCCTCGAATTTTTATTCACGATTTATATGCTTTTATTCGGATTTTATATGTGTAAAAGTGTTTTGCCATGCCCCCGCTGTGTTAAAAATCCAACAACTAGCAGGGTTTTCAAAGATGGACATTGATGGTTTGACCACCAGGGAAGAAAGTATTGAAAAAGAATCATAACATTAATCAACAAGATAGAGATCTCAAATTTTGAGGGTTATTTATGGCATATATCTAGTGACAAAGTCTGGGTATGATTATAAGGATATATGTAAATAGTTGGTAACTTGGAGGTGTGAGAGTAAAATTGGATAGCGGTTAATCAAGAGAGATTACACAATCAAGGAAAATGATGTATTTTAGTTTATAAGGGTATCTTGAAATGGCCAAGACATTCGGTTTAAGTCAAAGGTAGGTACTACATCGAATTGAAAACAAAATAGTGATAAGGGTTTGAATTTTATAAGAGCATAAATAGACTTAAAGCAAGTCCAATAATCGTAAGCATGGCATAGCATTTGCGATATCTCAATCTAAAATCAGAATATTTTTGTAACGATATATCATGGTGATAAAAATATTAATGATCATTATACGAGCATGCTATCATAATTCAAAGGAGTGGCTCAAAACACTTGCAATACATCTTAAAAGTTCAGAATAATTCACAACATATCTTGAGAAGGTTTAAGGACACTTGCCTTAAGAAGGCTGGACTAACTCTCGTCTTGATCGTGGAAGCAACTGGGAGCACTACATGACTTTGACGGCAAGCTCACTATCTTCTCCTGAGCCTACACAAAATATTAGACCTCATCAAGATACATTCTCACAAAATCTCCATCCTAGTTATAGAAAATTCGAAAAATAGTGGCACTTAGGCGTACATACATGTTCGACTCTTAGTATTCACATAATAGCAGCATGTCCCAAGTAGTCATTTAGGAGAAAATAACACATTTAGTCACATAATATATTATTTAAAACATAGTGCACTAATAAGTATTGAATGATCTCACTCCACCAACACAATGACTCGAAGTGCTCAACTAGTCTAGTGCAACCCAACTATCTCTCCAAACTCGAAGTGCCCTATCAAGCCATCCTCATTCACTTGATCACAACCCTAGCATAAATTCCTACTGACCTCTAACTACCATAAGAAATCAATGGTCAACTCAGCCCTTACCTCTAAAGACTCAAAAACTAAGTGCAAAGTCAAAGTATTCCTAAGTGCAACGCCTAGGTGACATCAAATGGTTTCTAATGTCATTAAACCCTCTTCCACTCAAAGCTTGCAACTCAAATTACTACACTGAAATCTAAAAACCTAAACCTAACTTTTGCACTTGGAATGACACCGTGGCCTACCCTAGGCCTCCCTGGGCCTACTCCCAAAGTTGATTCTCCCCTGTTCCAGCGACACTCAAACTGCCATGTGTTGCTCTCACTTTATACCCTTGGTTTTAAATCTAAACTCCCAAACTATGGATTTTAAACCTCCAACATACTCCCTAGTATCAGTCATAACCGAGTCCTAATGAGGGCCTACCCATAATCCCACTTTTTGACCTCCAAAGTACACAAACCCTAAATTGTCCCCTGTTTTGGCAGATTTAGTGTTTTCGTATGTGCACCTCACTAACTGGTAGTTTTTCTTTAATCTATGGCTTCTGGACTCAAGTATAAACCAAGTCCCAACTCTCTGCAGCTCGGGCCTACCAAGGCCTAATAAATGCCCATTCAAAACTCGCCTACAACTAGTGTGCAAATCTGGAAAATCCAAATGTCCGACTCTAATCCTTCCACCTTAACTCCCACTATAAAACCAAGAGATCAACATTAACCCAAGCAACCCTACTGCACTAATACCCTCAACTAATGCCTCAACAATTGGGGAGACCATTTATACCCTAATGCACCTCCATGCAAACAATTTACTACAAGCAATTCAAGTTAACAATTTATCATGATTTCGGCTAAACATGAAAGATTTTTTCTTAAAATTTGACTTTAAAAATTACCCAACACTAGTAATCATGCACACTATCTTACCTTAACTAATTTAGAAAAATAACATGGCAACAACTGTTATTATGCATAAACAAATTCGAATTTCAAGAGTTTAATCATGCATGCATGTTTTCGAATATAGTATCAAAAGTGTTATGGTTTTCCATCAAAATCTCATCTTAAAACTAACATGCAAGACTAGAAATGGCCATAAAATGAATGATCACTAACATGCAAAGAGTTTTATCAAGTTTCTTTTACAAAAATACATAATAATAGCACATAAGTAATGTATCTCATGGAGAAACCTTGGATTCACAAGAATTAATGTTTTTCTCTTTGAGTTTAAACAGAAGCACAACACGCAACCATAAATTATCAACTTTTAAGCATAAGAATTTTTGGGAAGTGAGCAAACTAATCATGGTAAGTGAAATTACACTAAAAGAAGGTGAGAGATTGATGAAAAGTGGAAGGGAATGGGGTGTTCGGCCGAGCGGGTGAGGAAGAAGAGAGAAAAATGGAGTGGAGTGGAGTGGTGTGGTAGGGTGGAGTGTAGAATTGGTAGTATATCATCCCTTTTTGGCTTTTATATTCACATGCAAAAGTGAGTGGACAAAGCTTTTACCAATTTACCCCTCTCCCACTAATAGACCAAATTTGCATGCAAGGTTAACTAGGTAATTTGGCTAGTGTAGAATAATTAGTGGGGTTTGAAATTCTAATGGTACCCTTGTCTTTGTATTGGGAGTAAAATGCATGCATGGGTATCTAGGTAATTTACTAATTAATAATAAAATTAATTATAGAGAATAAATTTTATAAATAAAAATATAATTTCAGAAATTACTAGAGTGGTGTCATAAAATAGCTTAGAATTTTTTAGAAATTTATAAGATCACTCTTGAAATTTATTGATGAAAATATTTGTGAAACATTTTTTCTCAAAATAAGGAATTCACTTGTTATTCCCAAACAATCTCAACAAGAATTACAGAGGGGGGTGGATGTAATTCTGGATTCTTTTCAATTTTAAGAACAGTTCTTCTACAAGTATATAACTGTGTTTGATTTTAGCAATGGTGCAGAATGAAAGTAGTATTAAAATCAAAGCACAAAGTAATCAAATACAAGTATTTAAAAACTTTCTGGTGGATTGATCTTTTCCACCAGAGATATATATTAAGTAGAGGACTTTGTGTTACAAAGTTGTACACAGCTGCTTATAAGTTGAATCTACAAGTACAGAGAAATTCTTTACAAATTTTGCCTTATCCATTTCTCTAGTAATTGCTTACTAACTACTATTCAACTTGCTACCATTGGTTTATATATCACAAAGTTACGTGATAAAAAGACAAGTAAATAAGACAAAATATTTCTAGTCTAATTTAATGCTTCTTCACTTCTCTTTCCAGAATATTTGAATATCTTCTATGTAGCATGGAAATGGAAATGCTTCTTTGTTCTCTAAACCCTGCAAATAGGCTGCCACATTCCATTTGTATATAATCAACACATGTGAGAGTCAAGTCACTATCAACTGCTCTTTTGAATTTGAACATTCGTTGAAGCTTCATTGAATCATCCGTTGAAACTGTGATTGATCATCCGCTGAAACTTTGGCTGATCATCTGTTGAAGCTTGCGTTGATCATCCATTGAAGCTATGTGAATCATTCGTTGAGACTGTTTTCTTGGCAGTTAACTCTATTTTATTTATACAAGATTATAAGGCATCTGATATTTACAATTAGCCAACCTATCCTGCATATCAATCTAGTAGTCAACAAGACCTATACATTCTACAACATCTAGTTCACTAAGCCATAATAGTTTGCTGGAATGTGATACTAATCTTATTATTACATAAGCTACTATTTCAACGGATATTGAAATGGTCATCCGTTAAAAGCAACAATTTCACTTAAATAAAATCTACTTAGTGTTTTGTTTAAGTTATCATCAAGTGCATAACATATTCCTAACAATCTCCCCCAATTTATGTCTACCGCAATTATAGCCATAAATTAAGAGAAATTTGATGATAACAAAACACTCTATGAATACAAATTGAAATCAGTAGATAAAATTTACAAGTGATGTAAATTATTGAAAATTCTCACAAAGAAAAATTTGTAGAGAGTCTTACTGATCATTTTCAAGGTGCTCCTATAGACTGAGCAATTTTAGATCATTTCCTTGATTTTCTTGACTTCTTTCCTAGCTTCACATTATTTTCCTCAATTTGATTTTGGATTTGCCTGTAAAATTCTGATTCATCCTCATTTGACTGATCCAACTTTTCTTGTATCTTTTTGAGAGTTTCATTGCTTGCAATCTTTAACTCATCTTCCAATCTGAAGAATCTTCTGATGTATTTATCATCCTTGAACTCCATAATCCAGTATGGCCTCAAATGCACCCTATCTCCAATGAAAGGAATTGTCAATACTCTTGGGAGTGCATTTGGTCCTTTCCAGCTATTCCTTATCTCCTCAATCTTGTTTAGTAGCATTTTCTTGGCAACTATACTGAACCCAAAGTTTTTCTTGATTGAGGAGAAGACTGTCACCAAAGTTAAATAGCCTTCATTGAGAATCCTGTAAAGAGGCCAAGTTAACTCTTTTCCACCCTTATACCTGAAGACTAATCTCTCTGGAAGGTGATTGTAGGCATCAATGGATCTAACTTCTAGCTCATCCAGATAGAGATTTATGTCTGAAAATTCTTTGATGACACAAATGTAGAGTTGATCTCCCTTGTTGATAATAGGTTTGGGTTTGGCCAAAGACTTAGATTGAAGTTTGACAGGCTTGACTATTTTGACTGCTATTTTCTTTTTCTTTCTAGGTTTGGAAAAGATTGGAATATTTAGATCAGGAAGAGGCAAGTTATCCCAATCTATAGGTTAATCCTTAGGAATTACAGGTTCACCATAGAAAGTAATATTATGATCAACCTTAAATTCAGCCTCCTTCACAGTAGCTATGATTGATTAGCTTGAGGTTATAGATTGGGTTAACATGAAGTCTTCCTTATTTTCATCAAAGTCTAGCTTTCTCTTTGCTGGGAGTTTGTATCTAAACTTCCTCTTAGTCTGCTTTGTTTTTTCTTGCTTTCCTTCATTCAGATTTTCAGTTTTCACAGCAGGCAATGCAACTTCTGTGGTTGCAGGTTACTTGGCTAGGTTCTGTGCTTGCTTAGTGAAAGCAATTTCTGGAACAATCACCTTGCTAACTTGTATGTTTAACACTTTCTCCCCCTCATTTGTTGACTCCCCCTGGCTAACTGAGATGATAGAGTCTTTCTCCCCCTTTTTGTTAGCATCAAGTTGAGTGGAGGTTAAAGTTTGTGCAGCCACCAGTTTCTGAAGTAGCAGAGTTTGTTGGGCTTGATATAGATGGATTTGAGTGATTGAGGTTTCTAGGGTCTTGAGCCTTATGTCTAAGGAGTCCACTTTGCTGGCTAGATCAGAGCTTTTCCTAAGCTGTCTGTTGATATCTAGCATTGTGGTGTTAGGAAAGGTAGCCTCCAATCTTATAATAATATCTTTCTTGACTTGATCAATTTCTGTCTTCAGCTCAATGACATCTAGATTTTGCTTGAGAGATTGAATTTGGTGTAGTTGAAGAGAGTTTAGATGTGCTTGAATAAGTCTCTTGGTGTTGGCATTTGTAGTAGCTTGAAGAGCTGCATGAGTTTGTTGAATGATGTGAAAAATAGTGGATTTGAAATGGTGCACATCATATTCTTTGGAAAACACCAAAGATGGCATATTTGATCTTCAGCTAGGGCCTGCTTCTCCCCTATATCCATGGAGTCTCCTTCATCATCATCTTCATTCCCAAATATATCTTCAGAACCAGCAGTTGGAAAATCAACATCATCACCAACTGTGGATGGCATGGAAGTGATGGCATCCTTGGCCCTTTGCTAGAAGCAGTAGTATGCACCAAGTTCAATGTCTTCTCAGCCTCCTCATTGCCCTGTCCAGCCAGAATTTGATATGCTGGAATAATATGATTAAATGTCTCAGCATCCAAAGAGATAGAATCTATTACAACTTGATATTCTTGCTAAAATAGTTCCTCCTTTTCTGCATCACTGACATTCATTGACTCACTAGCAATAGTTTCCACCCTTATCTCTCACGTACCTGCTTTTCTATCATTTTCTCTCTGTTTTTGCATCAAGGGCTCCCCTTCGCTTGCCACCCTCACACCCTCACCTTCACCTACTAAGGTGGGACTCCACTCACTCACTTTTGCCAAGCTGGAAGAAATAGCTTGCAGAGGACTCCACTCACTCACTTTTGCCAAGCTGGAAGAAATAGCTTGCAGATTTTCACTCTTTTCCTCTCCTTTTGCCTGAGAACAACTCAGCCTCTCACTCTGTTCACTCCCTTCCCTCAATCCTAAGAGTGATTGTACAACCACTAAATCATCCGCACTTGTATAATTAGTTGAAATTTGAAGTTGTGCAGTGATATTCAACGGATGAGGAACATCTGTTGAAGTAGTAGTTGGAAGTGTCAACGGATGATTACTGTTAAGCACATCCGTCGAGATACAATCACTAGTCAACGGATGAACAATATCCGTTGAGATAGTAAAAGTGATAGAGTGTGGAGTAGAGACTACTGTAAAATCTGTGGTAATTGATTTGAGATTTTGCACATTATTCTCAGTAGAATCAGAAAGAAATGGCAAGTGAGCCAACAAATCATCCAAAAGATGATGCTCACTTGCTGTAAATTTTGGCTTCTCCATGAGAGTTAAAGATGGAGAATCCGGAATTGATGTGTGAATCATGTCCACATCCAGAGAATTTGTGGGTGAGTTTGGTGTGTTAGATGCTTCTATAACTAAAGATTTTGGCTGTGACTCTATATTTATTGGAGCCACATCAACCTGACTTTGAGAAGGTGCATGAACTGAGTCTTTGACTGCAGTAGGCATAGTGTGTGCACCCTGTGTATCCCCAAGGGTCTTTGATTTCTTCTTTCTAATATAAGTTTGGGGTGAGCTTGTGTCCCTAATCCTTTTGTCCTGTGCTCTTGGATGAGAGCTTTGTTTAATAGTCACACCCTTTTGGGAGGATGCAACTAGTAATGAGCTTATATCCTTATTAAGCACTACAGTTTGTTGGGAAACTGCAGTGTGGCTAGGCTGGGATGCACTCACCTCCCCATCCTTATTCTTAGGGCTTCTTTGATGTTCACCCTGTCCTTCACCAGTCTCACCTCCCTTCTCACTCCCCTCTTGGTTTTAGTAAATTTTTTGACTAGTTTCTTTTGAGAGAAACCTGGGGGGCTTTCTTTGACTTGCATTTGGAAGTTTTTTGTTTTGTGGCTTGGGTAAGCACCTGTTTGGTCATTGTCACAGATGCTTTTGCCATATTTGATTGCAAAGAAGTAAAAGGTTGAGAAGTAGTAGGGACTATAATATTTACCTCACTTACCTGAGGCTGTTGCATAATTGGCATGTAAACAAGGGGAACATCCTTGTGATGATTTTCCCTGTTCAAACCAGCAATAATTCTTCTCTCTTGAACCCAACAATCTAACTTGTTTGTTAGCTAGCATCATGAAAGCATAATAAATATTCTTAGACCTCTTTTTAATATCCCCTAATTTACTCCCTATCTCATACATAACAGAAGTGCTGAAATTGAAGTACTTATCATTAAGGAGCATATAGAGCATGTGAACAAGTAAGTTACAACATCAAAATTGCTAATTTTTCAAGAAAACACTTTAATGAATAAATCACACAAAAAGCTCCATTCTTTTCTAAGACCCATTCTCCTAACATCACCTAACTTAGTGGCATCAAGAACATAGCCCTTAGAAACTAGCATGTTACTCACATCAGTGCTGTGTGTGGAACAAGTGTGTTATTTTCAGGCAATTTAAAGCACTTTTCAATTGCATCACAGTTAACACAGTGATCATTACCTTTAAGAGTGAAGGTAATAGTTTTGTCCTTTGAGTTGAACACTGATGTAGTCCAAATTTCCTCGACAACTTCACAGTAAATGGTTGGAGACTCAAACATGGCATAACTCAATTAGCAGTTTAGTATGAAGTCCATCATCTTGTGATAATCTTCAGATGCTGGAATTTGCTTGTTCACCAGAGCCACGAAGTTGTTCTTTTCATAGACGAACCCATTTGATGACATAATTTTGACTACATGTGCCATTCTTGTGATTGAGATTATTTGCAAAAGAGAGTTTTGCTTTTGGGAAGAAGAGGTTAGAGAAATTGCTTTGATAAAGATAAAAGCCAAGAATAGAAATGAAATTAGCTTTTATACTATCTCAGAAATATACTATCAAAAATTAAAAAGAAACATAAAGTGACCAATCAAATTAGCCCAAAATAGCCGTTTAAAATAAAGAAAACTGTTAAAATTCTAAGATTATACGTTGAAATATACATACAGGATGTAAGTAAATTCAACGGATAATGCTCAAAATCAATGACTAAGATTGAGTGCAATTCGACGGATAATGGTAAAAGTACCCAGAGTAATAATTGATACTTCGACGGATGATATAATTAAACATATATTCATTTTCAACGGATAATGAACATCCGTTGAGATACAAATTCTGACATAGCCAAAATTTTATCTTAGACAAGAAATATTAACTTTTACTCTGGCTGCATTTCAACTTGCTGAGACATCATAATAGATTAAGAGTAATTAAGCATACCTAACTCACTTACCAACCTAGTGAAGGTGGATTCATCAAGTGGCTTGGTAAAGATGTCTGCAAGTTGCTTCTCACTTCGAATAAAATGAAGTTTCACAGTACCATTCATTACATGCTCTCTAATAAAGTGGTACTTGATTTTAATGTGCTTGGTCCTTGAATGTTGTACTGGATTTTCAGTGAATGCAATAGCACTTGTATTATCACAGAAAATAGGAATCTTATTCACCTGTAGACCATAATATACTAGTTGATTTTTCATCCATAAAATTTGTGCACAGCAACTACCGGCAGCAAAATATTTAGCTACAGCTGTAGAAGTAGAAACTAAAATTTGCTTTTTACTGAACCAGGATACTAGCTTGTTTCCTAGAAATTGACAGGTTCCTGTTGTACTTTTTCTATCAATTTTACATCCTGCATAATCGTCATCTGAATAACCAGTTAGATCAAAACCAGAATCTCTAGGATACCAAATGCCAAGTTTTGGTGTTCCTTTGAGAAATCTGAAAATTCTCTTAATAAATACTAAATGAGATTCTCCAGGATCAGCTTAAATCTAGTACAAAGACATGTAGTAAACATTATATCTGGCCTACTGGCTGTTAAATATAAAAGTGAGCCAACCATGCCTCTATAGCTTGAAATATCCACAGACTTTTCAGTAATGTTTAATTCAAGTTTAGTTGCAGTGGCCATGGGAGTTTTTGCAGATGTGCAATCAATTAAGTCAAAATTTTTCAAAAGATCATAAATATATTTGGTTTGACTAATGAATATTCCATCACTAACTTGCTTAACTTGTAAACCAAGAAAGTAAGTTAGTTCTCCCATCATGCTCATTTCATATTTACTTTGCATCAGTTTGGCAAACTTTTTGCAAGGTTTTTCATCTGTAAAATCAAATATAATATCATCTACATAAATTTGAAGAAGTATACTAGAGCCATTAACATTTATAAAGAATAAGGTTTTGTCAACAGTACCTCTATTGAAGTGATTTTCTAAGAGAAACTTTGACAAAGTATCATACCAGGCTCTAGGTGCTTGCTTTAATCCATAAAGTGCTTTCAAAAAATAGTAGACATATTCTGGAAAATTTGGGTCTTCAAAACCAGGAGGCTTAATGACATAGACTGTTAGTGTTTGTGCTCTAGAGACAACACTATGATGTTTTAGTTTAAGTGTTTGTGCCCTAGAGACAACACTATGATGTTTTAGTTTAAGACATTAGGATTATTAATGTTTATGTTCTATTGATTATTCTCTTTATAATTTATTAATTCTTAATTTACTGCGATATAAATGTTAGATTAATAAATGTCCTTGGAATATGATATGCAGTTCTATATCTCTAAGTACGTGACTTAAAAATGAGATTATGAGAATAGTATCAATATTCCTAAAGGTCCCTAGTCGAGTATTATTATTAAGGGACAATAATAATGCATTAAGACTGGTGTGTTTGTTGACTGATGATCACATATCATTGATCATAGGTATAGTGATACTAAAGTCAAAAACACAGGCAGAAGTATATGTACATGGTGCTGGACAGACCCAATATGAGATTCTACATGTCTGTTGTGTCATAAGTAATTCTCACAGTGATAATGATATAATGGTCCTTAGACCTGAAGTCATTATATTTTATACGAGAATTAATATACATTGATTCCATTAAAAGTTATCCTTGACTGAGTAATGATAAAAGTGGACATTGGGTATATTATGAATCATATGAGAAATATGAATGATCTAGATGTGATTTAACCCTCCTATTTTAGGAGTGATATTATTGGCCTCTTGTGTGAGATAGACTATGAAATGCGTGGCCATGCTCAAATGTTGATTTGATATTATAGTCTACTCATTTATCAAGGAAACTTGGATTAAACTATGATGAGGATGACACAGTACATGCCTCTAGTTTAATCTATAATATTTGGTTCAAGGGATTATATTACATTGTATATTTTTCACGAAAGGTTTAATCGATCACCGATTCAATTATTATTACTTGGGTAGCAATGATGTATTATTAGATGCCGCTCATTTTTTACGATTTTAAATTAGATTTAAAATTTGTTGCCAACATAATAATAACCTATAGGGTCACACACTAAGAATGCTTAAAGGATTATTTAATTTAAATTGGATTTAAATTATATTAAAGTAATTCGAATTATTTATAATATTAATTAAGTATGACCTAATTAATAAGATAAATAATGATATTCAAATTTACTAATATTAATTATGAAATTTATTTGTTAAATAATTAAGTGAGACTTAATTATAATACAAATAGGAATTTCGAATTAATAATAACTCCAAATTAGTTAAGAGTTATAATTCATTTTTCTACTCTATATAAAATATCTCTTGTGTGGCTGATTGTGGGTGTGCAAGACTTTTACAAAAACCCTAGCCACCAAGAGAGAAGATGGAGAGAGTAAGAATAAACGAGTTTGTGCTAGTACACATCCAATCCTTGAGTTCAAGCATTCGTGTGGATACCGATAGAGCGTAGATCGCGAGAGCGGGATGCGTGGTGATGGAACAAGCTTTTGATCTTCATTAGTCAACCAATTGGTAAAGCTTCTTAAGGTAAACAATCTGATCTACGAATTAAATATATATTTTTCGCATGAATCCTGCCGTGGGTTTTGAAGATTCTGATTTTTTACATTTTTAATTACCATTTCTGTTGCGTTTATGTGCTCGAAACCCAACATAGACTTCCTCCTCCAAATATCCATTTATACAAGCACTTTTGACATCCATTTGATAGACCTTGAAATTGGCATGGGATACATAGGCTTCAAATCTGGCAACAGGAGCAAAAGTTTCATCAAAATCAATACCTTCTTGTTGATAATAGCCCTTAGGAACCAATCTAGCTTTGTTCCTGACTACTATGCCATTTTCATCCATCTTATTTCTGAATACCCACTTGGTGTCAATAGGATTCTTTCCGTTAAGCTTGGGTACCAGCTTCCAAACATTATTCCTTTCAAATTGGTTTAGCTCCTCCTGTATAGCTAAAACCCAATCAGGATCCAACAGAGCTTCCTCTACCTTTTTAGGTTCTTCCTGAGATAGAAAGTTGTTATATAAACATTCCTCTTGAGTTGCTTTTCTTGTTTGCACTCTTGAGGATGCCTCACCTATGATTAGTTCAAATGGGTGATCTCTAGTCCATTTTCTCTGTTGAGGTAGATTAGCTCTAGATGAAGATGCCTCATTGTTGTCTTGATGTGTGACAGAGTTTTGATTAGAAGAAACTTCCCCTGAGTTTGTGATCTTTGACTTGTAGTTGGGGTTCTCTCTGATTGTGATCTAACTTGGCTTTCAACTCCTATTGATGGATCAATGGATGTTGTTCTTTGCCTTTTGATGGATGATGCAGAGTGTTTTTCAACGGATGATGCACTTGGTCTTTCGACGGATGTTAAATTATGTGCTTCATTAGTTGTAGATTTTTCTGCATTATCCTTAGATATTGGTTCTTGATCACCTTCCTCATCACTATCATCACAAATCATCTCAACATTATCAAATTTGAGGCTTTCATGCAAATCTCCATCTTGTTGTCCTTCAATTTTTATCATCAAACACAACATGTATAGATTCCATAACAATGTTGGTTCTGAGATTGTAGACTCTATATGCTTTTCCAACTGTATATCCAACAAATATTCCATCATCAGCTTTGGCATCAAACTTTCCATGTTGATCAGTTTGATTCCTTAATATATAGTATTTACAGCCAAAGACATGAAGAAAGTTTAATGTTGGCTTCCTGTTCTTGAACAATTGGTAGGGTGTCATGCATTTTTCTAGATTAACCAAAGAAATATTTTGAGTGTAGCATGTAGTATTTACAGCCTCTGCCTAAAAGTATGTTGGTAACTTTGATTCTTCCAGAATTATTCTTGCAGCTTCAATAAGAGATCTGTTCTTTCTTTCCACCACTCCATTTTGTTGTGGAGTTCTTGTTGCTGAAAACTCATGCATAATCCCATTCTCTTCATAAAATGACCTCATCACATAATTCATGAACTCAGTTCCATTGTCACTCCTGATTCTTCTTACTTTGAAGTCAGGATGATTGTTGACTTGCCTTATATGATTGATGATGATTTCACTAGCTTCATCTTTGGATTTTAGAAAATATGTCCAAGAGAACTTTGAGAAATCATCCACAATTACTAGGCAATATCTTTTCCTTGAGATGGAAAGTATATTGACTGGTCTAAATAAATCCATATTCAGTAGTTGCAGATGTTCTTCAATTGTTGAATTAAGCTTCTTTCTGAATGATGCCTTGATCTTCTTTCCTTTCTAACATGCATCACACAGTCCATCCTTTGAGAATTCCACTTGAGGAATACCTCTTACCAAATCTTTCCTGACCAATTCATTCATAGTCTTGAAGTTAAGGTGGGACAGCTTCTTGTGCCATAGCCAACTTTCATCTTGACTTTCCTTGCTAAATAGATAAGTGACAGATTCTTCATTTGATGAGTTAAAGTCATCTAAGTACACATTTCCTTTTCTTACTCCAGTAAGAACCACTTTGTTGCTTTTCTTGTTGGTCACAACACAAGCTTCAAAATTAAATGTTACGGAGTTTCCCTTAACACAAAGCTGGCTGATACTCAACAAATTGTGCTTGAGTCCATCCACTAGGGCAACTTCCTCAATGATGACATTATCTTTTGAAATCAAGCCATATCCCACAGTATAACCCTTGTTGTCATCTCCAAAAGTAATACTTGGGCCAGCTCTTTCTTTGAACTCAGTGAGAAAGGTAGAATCTCCAGTCATGTGGCTTGAGCACCCACTATCCAAATACCAAAGATTCTTTCTGTTTCCCTGCACACAACAAAATCAAATCAAGTTGATTTTGGTACCCAAGTTTCCTTGGGTCCTATTTTGTTAGCCATTTTCTTAGGTTTCTTAGGCTTGTCCTCATTTGACTTAGGCATCTGAAGTTCATCCTTAGTCAATTGAATAGAACCCTTAAAACCATTCATCATTGCAGAATTATCATGCACAAGCTGATTAACATGAAAATGCATATTCTGTGCAAACATGTTATTCTAGTATGGCGTGCTAAATGGTATTTGTGGCATACTAAATGCATCGTAGTAAGGATTTTGTGCAAATGGCATATTAGCGAACTGTGCATTCAAATTATGTGCAGGCATAACATTCATAGGCATTGTAGGCATACTGGAAAATGAAGGAGGTGCAGACATGGAAGCAGGCATAGCAAGTTTGCAATTAACAGACATATGATTAACACTACCACAGTTAGCACAGGTTTTTCTTGGTGCATATTTATCAGGTGTGTAGTTGTTATGTTTGTTAATTTCTACATTCCCATTCCTATTGTTTTTCTTTTTACATTTTGCTCTCATTTCAATTTTCTCCAATATGTCATTTAATTGCTTGATAGACATATGTCCTACATTGACTCTCTTATTTTTGCTAACTGGCTTTCTTTCACTCAACGGATGTGGCATATTGTCTTTCGACGGATAATCTTTTTTATTATTCGACGGATAATGTTCATCATCCGTCGAATACACATTCGTCGAAAGTCCTTCAATCAAATTGGAATCAAGTTTCTCCTTGCTCTTTTTCCAGGCTGCATCACATAAGGAGTCTATACCTTGAACTTTAGTAATTTGGACATGGACATCTCTAGATAATTTCCATGCCTTAATTACTTCCTGTTCACGTTCAAGCTGCTTTCTTAAAATATTCTCCTTCTTTAAGGATTCAGTCAATTCATCTTTGGCAATCTTGCACTCTATTTGCAGTTTTTCAAACTCAACAAATTGAGTTTCTAACACAGTGTTTCTTTAACTTAAAAACATATTGTTCTCTTTAAGTTTAGTGCTTTCTTTAATGAGAGACTTGAGTGTAACATGCATATGATATAATTCAGTAGACATGTCATTTATGGCATCATTACACTCAGCTTTAGATAAATGTGCTAGATTAGTGGTGATTACCAGATTACTTGATGAACTGACTTCTGTTTCATCTGATATGACCATAAGTGCTAGATTGACATAGCTTGTATCTTCATCCTCTTCTAATCCATCTGCAGCCCGGTCATTTTCCTGTATGATGAAAGCCCTTTCCTTTTATTTGAGCAACTCAAAATATTTCTGTTTGTAATCAACAGGCTCATACTTCTTTTTACCAGAATCAAACTTTCTACATTCACTAGAAAAATGACCTGCCAAGCCATACTTGAAACATTTGAATTTAGACTTATCAACCATGTTTCTGTTTGACTTGGCTGCTCCAAAATTCTTCTTGAATTTGAGCTTGGAAAACCCCCTGGACAGAAAAGAAAGATGCTCATCTATGTCATCCATGTCATCTTGACTAAGCGGGTCTTCATGTTTATCTACTAGCCCTTTTCCCTTACCTTCACAAACTCTTGGGTTTGGTGCAGATTCAACAGCTTCGACCTTTGTCTCCTTCTCCTTTTCTTGCTCAGCAACTAATGCATTGGATCCTCTCTTCTTTCTTCCTTTCTCCAGCTTCTCATCTTGCCCTATTTCAAGCTCATAGGTCTTTAGAATCCCATACAGTCTATCGAAGGTAAATTCCTTGTAGTCTTGAGAGTTTCTTAGTGAGACTGTCATAGGTTTCCATTCCTTTGGTAGAGATCTAAGAAATTTAAGGTTTGTTGTGGATATGTTGTGAACTTGATGATTTCATTAACAAAACACCTTAGTAGATTTTACTTAGTGAAAAGTGTAGCACTCGACGGATAAGGAATATAGTCCCGACGGATGACTCAATATAGTCTCGACGGATGATGATCAATTATCCATCGAGTGAGTAGCTTGTGTAATAATGAGTCTGTAGCACATTTCTGCATACACCTTATTTAGATTCTGTAGTAGCACTCAAGTCATATTGACTTTAATTAGATATGCAGAATAGGTTGATTAATTGTACATAGATGATGTCTTGTAATTCTGTATAAATGAAATGAAGTCAAGTGCCAGATAGCTACCCGACGGATAAACAACAATGCCACTAGACGGATGATCAACAAGGCAACCCGACGGATGATCATGTACCCGACGAATAATCAATTCAAACATCAGTTGATAGTGACAACACAGTCACATGCGTCGAGTGTATGAAAAAGGAATATGGAAGCCTATTCAACTGGGTTTTAGAGAACAAAGAAGCATTGCCATATCCATGCTATTATGAAGATATTCAAAGATGCTGGAATAGAGTAATGAAGCAGCAGAGTATTAGACTTGATAGGTTTTGTTTTATTATCTTGCCTTATTACTTTGTAATCTTGGTGATATATAAACCAAGAAGTAGCAAATAGAACAATAAGAACACGAAGCAAGAAAATTCTAAGAGAAACATTTGTAAGTTGTATTCTTAGCATTTCTCTGTAATCTTAGTTATTCACATTTGTAAGCAGCTATGAGCAAATATTTCTACACAGAGTTCTCTTGATATATTATATATCTCTGGTGGATACATTCAAATCCACCAGAAAGTTTTTAAAGACTTGTGTTTTGATTCATGCCAAGTTATTATTCCGTACTTTGCAAATCAATTCACACATACATATATTTTAAGTTAGAACACATTTAAACCAAGAAAAAGTTTCAAGAATTCCATTCAACCCCCCTTCTGTAATTCTTGTTGCATTGTTAGGAACTAACAATTGGTATCAGAGCAAGCTCTTGATAAAGAAAGAGTTTAAAGATCACAACAAAACAGCAAGATGAACAAGAAGGATGTTGGAGTCAAGATTCCTTTTCTGGACAAAGACAATTACCATCACTAGAAGGTAAAGATGCATCTTCATTTACTTTCTCAAGATGAGGCCTATGTAGATTGCATAGAAAGAGGCCCTCATGTACCAATGAGAGCTGCAACTGGAAATGAGCCATATGTCCCCAAGCCAAGGCATGAATGGTCTGATCCTGATATTGAATAAGTCAGGAAAGATAAGAAGGCCATGAATATCTTGTTCAATGGAGTTGATGGTGACATGTTTGACAACATCATCAATTGCAAAACTGCCAAGGAAGTTTGGGATACAATACAGATTATCTGTGATGGCACTGAACAAGTCAGAGAAAATAAGATGCAGCTGCTAATTCAGCAATACGAGCACTTTCATAGTGAAGATAGTGAGTCTCTCACTGACATTTTTAGTAGATTTCAAAAACTACTAAATGCTCTAAAGTTGCATGGAAGGGTCTATCAGACAAAAGACTCCAATAGTAAGTTCCTTAGATCTCTTCCAAAGGAATGGAAACCTATGACAGTCTCATTGAGAAACTCTCAAGATTACAAGGAGTTTACTTTGGAGAGACTGTATGGCATCCTGAAAACTTATGAGCTTGAAATAGAGCAAGATGAGAGGATGGAGAGAGGAAAGAGAAAGGAGGATCCATTGCACTAGTTGCTGAGTTAGAGAAAAAAAAGGAAATGAAGATGGAAGCTATTGAATCAACTTCAAAGGTTTGTGAAAATAAGGGCAAGGGGCTGGTAGTAGAAAATAAAGATTCCTTGAGCCAAGATGACATGGAAGATATTGATGAACATCTAGTATTTCTTTCCAGAAGATTTTCCAAGCTCAAGTTCAAGAAGAACTTTGGAGCAGCCAAGCCAAATAGAAACATGGTGGATAAATCAAAATTCAAATGTTTCAAATGTGGCTTGGCAGGGCACTTTGCCAGTGAGTGTAGAAAGTCAGATTCCAGCAAGAAAAAGTTTGAGCCTGTGGATTATAAACAGAAATATTTTGAGTTGCTCAAACAAAAGGAAAGGGCTTTCATTACACAAGAAAAAGACTAGGCAACAGATGGTCTGGATGAGGATGAGGATGTCAGCTATGTCAATCTAGCCCTAATGGCCAAGTCTGATGAAACAGAGACAAGTTCTTCAAGTAATCAGGTAATCACCACTAACCTTGCACATATATCTAAAGCTGAGTGTAATGATGCAATAAATGACATGTCTACAGAATTATATCATTTGCGTGTTACACTTAAGTCTCTTACTAAGGAAAATGCTAAAATCAAATAAAATAATTTGTTTTTAAGTGAGAGGAATAATATGCTAGAGTCTGAGTTCATTGAATTTGAAAAATTGAGAATTGAGTGTAAAATTGCTAAGGATGAATTAACTGAGTCCTTGAAGAAAGAAGAGATCTTGAAGAAGCAGCTTAAATGAGAACATGAGGTGATTAAGGCATGGAAAACATCTAGAAATGTTCATGCTCAAATCACCAAAGTTCAAGGTATTGGGTCCTTTTGTGATGCATCCTGGAAGAAGAATAAGGAGAAGCTGGAATCCAATTTGGTTGACGGATTTCTAACAGATGTAGACTCGACGGATGATGAGGGTCATCCGTCGGATAACAAAAAGGGTTATCCGTCGAGTGATATAAATCCTCATCCGTCGACTGTGAGCAAGCCTGTGAGTAAAGCTAAACTTTTCAAGTTAAATGAGAAATATGGATCAGTTTCCAAGAATTTTGTTCCAGGAGAATCCAGTCAAGTGAAGAAGGAGAAAAGGCTAATATTGGTCATATGACCATCAAGCAATTGAGTGATAGACTGGAAAAGATTGAGGTTAAAACAGAGGCTAAAAAGAAAAATAATAGAAATGGTAAAGTAGGAATTAACAAGTATAACAACTACAAACCTGATAAATATGCTCCTAGAAAAATCTGTGTCAAGTGTGGTAGTATAAATCATTTGTCTGTTAATTGCAAAACTGCCATGCCTACTTCCATATTTGTGCCACCTCATTTTCCTAACATAAATGCCATGCCTTCTATGCCTATGAATGCTATGTCTGCACAGAATATGAATGCACAATTTGCTAACATGCCATTTGCACCTAATCCTTATTATGCTGCATTTAGTATGCCACAAATGCCATTTAGCATGCCTTACTGGAATAACATGTTTACCAATAGCATGTCATTTCCTGTTAATCAAAATATGCATAATAATTCTGTTGTAATGAATGGTTTCAAAGGTTTAACTCAAATGACTAAGGATGAATCCGATATTCACAAGTCAAATGAGTTAAAGCCTAAAAAATAGAAAAAGAAAGCTAACAAGGCAGGACCTAAGGAAACTTAGGTACCAAAATCAACTTGATTTGATTTTGATGTGTGCAGGGAAACATAAAGAATATATGGTACTTGGATAGTGGTTGTTCAAGACACATGACTGGTGATTCTACCCTGTTCACAGAGTTTAAGGAGAGAGCTGGCCCAAGCATTACTTTTGGAGATGACAGCAAGGGTTCTACTGTGGGATATGGCTTGATTTCAAAAGACAATGTCATCATTGAAGAGGTTGCCTTAGTGGATGGTCTCAAGCATAATTTATTGAGTATCAGCCAGCTTTGTGATAAAGGCAATTCAGTAACCTTCAACTCAGAAGCCTGTGTTGTGACAAACAAGAGAAGCAACAAAGTGGTTCTCACTGGTGTGAGAAAAGGAAATGTGTACCTAGCTGACTTCAACTCATCAAATGCAAAATCTGTTACTTGCCTTCTCAGCAAAGCAAGCCAGGATGAAAGTTGGTTATTGCACAAAAAGCTATCCCATCTAAACTCCAAGACCATGAATGAACTTGTAAAGAAAGAACTGGTTAGAGGTATTCCTCAAGTGGAGTTTTCTAAGGATGGACTGTGTGACGCTTGCCAGAAGGGAAAACAAATTAAAGCATCATTCAGAAAGAAGCTTGATTCAACAATTGAAGAACCTTTGCAACTACTACACATGGATTTGTTTGGACCAGTCAATGTGTTGTCCATTTCAAGGAAAAGATTTTTCCTAGTAATTGTAGATGATTTCTCAAAGTTCTCTTGGATATATTTCCTAAGTCTAAAGATGAGGCTAGTGAAATCATCATCAATCACATAAGGCAAGTCAATAATTATCCTGATTTCAAAGTTAGAAGAATTAGGAGTGACAATGGAACTGAGTTCAAGAATTTTGTCATGAGAGCATTTTGTGAAGAAAATGGGATCCTGCATGAGTTTTCAGCAGCAAGAACTCCACAACAAAATAGAGTAGTAGAAAGGAAGAACAGATCACTTATTGAAGCTGCAAGGACAATGCTTGAAGAGTCTAAGTTACCAACATATATATGGGCTAAAGCTGTAAATACTGCATGCTACACTCAGAATATTTCTCTGGTTAATCAAGCAAAATGCATGACTCCCTATCAATTGTTCAAGAACAAGAAGCCAACTCTAAATTTTCTTCATGTCTTTGGCTGCAAATGTTATATCTTGAGAAATCAAACTGATCAGAATGGGAAGTTTGATGCTAAAGTAGATGAATGAATTTTTGTTGGATATGCTGTTGGTAAAGCATATAGAGTCTACAATCTAAAAACCAACATTGTTTAAGGAATCAATACATGTTGTGTTTGATGATAAAAAGATTGAAGGACTGCAAGATGGAGATTACCATGAGTGCCTCAAATTTGACAATCTGGAGATGGTTAGTGATGACAGTGATGATGAAAGTGATCAAGAAACAGTATCAAAGGATAATGCAGAAAAATCCACTACCAATGAAGCACAAAATTCAACATCTGTCGAGTTGCATAATGCTTCATCCATCGGGAGACAATCTGCTTTATCCGTCGGGAGACAACCAGCCTCATCCGTCGGTACTCAAAATTCACCATCCGTCGGGTCATCAAAAGAAGCTAGGAGTCAGAATAGATTAATTATTGAAAGCTCCCCTTTCTCAAATTAAAGATCCATTAACTCAGGGGGAGTTTCTAATAATCAAAACTCAATCACACATCAAGACAACAATGAGGCCTTTTCATCTAGAGCTAATCTACCTCAACAAAGGAAATGGACAAAGGATCACCCCTTTGAGCTCATCATTGGTGATGTATCTTCTAGAGTTCAAACAAGGATAACAACTCAAGAAGAATGTCTATACCACAGCTTTCTTTCTAAGGAAGAACCAAAGAAGGTAGAAGAAACTTTGTTGGATCCTGATTGGATTTTAGCTATACAGGAGGAGCTAAACCAATTTGAAAGGAATAAGGTATGGAAGTTGGTACCCAAGCCTAAAGGAAAGAATCCAATAGAAACCAAATGGGTATTCAGAAACAAGATGGATGAAAATGGCATAGTAGTCAGGAACAAAGCTAGATTGGTTGCTAAGGGCTATTGTCAACAAGAAGGAATAGATTTTGATGAAACATTTTCTCCTGTTGCAAGTCTTGAAGCCATCAGAATCTTCTTAGCCTATGCAGCCCATGCCAATTTTAAAATCTATCAAATGGATGTCAAAAGTGCCTTTCTGAATGGAGATTTGGAGGAGGAAGTCTATGTCATTCAGCCTCCTGGTTTTGAAGATCCAAATTTTCCAGAATATGTTTATTATCTTTTGAAAGCACTTTATGGACTTAAGCAAGCACCTAGAGCCTGGTATGACACTTTGTCAAAGTTTCTTTTAGAGAATCACTTCACTAGAGGTATTTAAGACAAAACTCTTTTCTTTAGAAATGTTAATGGCTCTAGTATACTTGTTTAAATTTATGTAGATGACATTATTTTTGGCTCTACAGATGAAATTTTTTGCAAAAGGTTTGCCAAATTGATGCAAAGTAAGTATGAAATGAGTATGATGGGAGAACTAACTTACTTTCTTGGTTTGCAAGTTAAGCAAGTTAGTGATGGTATATTCATTAGTCAAACTAAATACATTTATGATCTTTTGAAGAATTTTGATCTAATGGATTGCACATCTGCGAAAACTCCCATGGCCACTGCAACTAAGCTTGAATTAAAGACTACTGAAAAGTTTGTGGATATTTTAAGTTATAGGGGCATGGTTGGCTCACTTCTGTACTTAACAGCTAGTAGGCCAGATATAATGTTTACTACATATTTGTGTGCTAGATTTTAGGCTGATTCTAGAGAATCTCACTTAGTAGCTATTAAGAGAATTTTCAGATATCTCAAGGGAACACCAAAACTTGGCATTTGGTACCCTAGAGATTCTGGTTTTGATCTAACTGGTTATTCAGATGCAGAGTATGCAGGTTGTAGAATTGATAGAAAAAGTACAACAAGAACCTGTCAATTTCTAGAAAACAAGCTTGTGTCCTGGTTCAGTAAAAAGCAAAATTCAATTTCTACTTCTATAGCTGAAGCTGAATATATTGTTGCTGGCAGTTGCTGTGCACAGATTTTGTGGATGAAAAACCAACTGATAAACTATGATTTGCAAGTTGAAAGGATTCCAATTTTTTGTGATAACATAAGTGTAATTGCCATCACTGAAAATCCAGTACAACATTCAAGGACAAAGCACATAGACATCAAGTACCACTTCATAAAGGAACATGTAATGAATGGTACTGTGGAACTACATTTTGTTTCAAGTGAAAAGCAGCTTGCAGATATATTTACCAAGCCACTGGATGAATCCAGCTTTTTTCAAGGTTGGTAAGTGAGTTAGGTATGCTAAATTATTCTTAAATCTTTTCAGATAATTTGCAAGTTGTAATACAGCCAGAAACTTAATTTATTTTTCAGTCTTGGATGAAATTTTGGCTAAGTCAAAATTTACATCTCAACGGATGATCATTATCCATCGAGTTTGATCATCCGTCGGTATACATTTTATTAATAAAATCAATTACTTTTCTGGAATATTTTATGACTCGACGGATAACTGATTTATCCTCATCCGTCGAATTGTCTTATTTTTAGCCTTTGATTCCCTGAACATTATCCATCGAGTATACTTACAGTTTGCAAGTATAACATGACGAATAATTGAAGGAATTTTTACAATTTATTTTTTAAACGGCTATTTTGGGCAATTCTTATTGGTTACTTTATATTACTTTATTATTTTTGACAGTTATTCTTGAAACAGTATAAAAGCTTAATTCATTTCCATTAATTTTCTTTTATCATTCTCAAATCATCTACTCTAAATTCTCTCTTTCTCAAAAGCAATTATCATCTTTATCTCTGCAATTTCCACTCTCTAACAATGGCACCAGTCGTCAAAATCATGTCACAAACTGGATTCATCTATGAGAAGAACAACTTCACGGCTCTAGTAAATAAGGGGATTCAACAGTCTGGTGACTACCACAAAATGATGGATTTTGTGAAGAACTGCAAACTCAACTATGCCATGCTAGAATCACCCACCATCTTCTGTGAGGCTGTTGAAGAAATGTGGTCAACTGCTGTGTACAACTCAACTGATAAGACCATCACACTCACTATTAAAGGTAAGGAATTCTGTATTAATAGTGATGTTGTTAAAGCATGTTTCAAGATTCCTGATAATACTGTAACTTCACCAGACACAGACACAGACATTATTAACATGCTTAACTCCATGAACTAGGCACTCTCTACTTCTAAGTTAATTGAAATTAGGAGGTTGGATCTTAGGAAGGAATGGAGTTATCTATGTAATGTAGTTACTAAGGTATTCTCTGGTAAAATCAGTAATTTTGATTCTGTCAATATCTCTATGCTTAACATTCTTTACATGCTAGTTACTGATAAGTTCTTCAACTTTAGTGATCTTGTTTTGTTTGAGTTGGGGTTTAAGTTAGGTGAGTTAAATAATAGGGGTAAAAATGTTTACTATGCTAGATTTTTCATGATGTTAGCTAACTACCTCTCTGAGGGAATTGTGCTTGAGAACCCAACCAACAAACTACATTGTTAAGTTTAAGAGAGAAGAATTATTGCAGATTTGAACAGGGTAAACCATCACAAAGAGGTGCCACTCTTCTATTTTCCTGTAATGGAAGTACCTCAGGTAAGTGAGGTAAGTTCATCTGTGTCTACTCTTCCAACCTCACAAATTTCTTTGCACTCTAGTGTAGCTATGTCAACTGTGTCAATGACCCAACAATCTCCTACCGAAGCTACCAAATCCAAAATTTCTAAATCCAAGTCAAAGAAAGCCCCTTCTGACATCTCTCAAAAGATGCCAGTTACAAAATCCACCAAACCTAAAGAGGGGAGTGTGAAGGTGGGTAAGGTAGGTGATGGACGGGGTGAACATCAAAGAAACCCTAAGGATAAGGTTGGAGGTGAGTGTTTCCCAGCCTAGCCACACTGCAGTTTCCCAACAAACTGCAGTGCTTAATAATGAAATAAGCTCATTGCTAGTTGCATCCTTCCAAAAGGATGTGACTATTGAACAAAGCTCCCAGCCAAGAGCACATGTCAAAAGGGTAAGGGACACAAGCTCACCCCAAACCTATACTAGAAAGAAGAAACCAAAAACCCTTGGGGATGCACAGGGTTCACACACTGTGCAAACTTGTGCTAAAGACACAGTCACAACACCTTTTCAAAGTCAAATTGTTGTGGCTCCAATAAATGTGGAGTCACAACCAAAATCTTTAGTTATAGAAGCACCCCAAACAACAAATTCTCCCACAAACTCTCTGGATGTGGATATGATCAACACATCAATTCCTGATTCCCCTTCTTTAACTCTGTTGGGGAAGCCAAAATCTAGTGCAAGTGAGCATCATCTTTTGGATGATTTGTTGGCTCACTTGCCAATTCTTTCAGGAACTGTTGAGACATCTGTGCCAAAATTTTTATCAATCTGCACAGAGTCCACAATAGTTTCCACTACAAACTCATTTACTCCTACTCTCTCGATGGATATTGTTCAACCGTCGAGTAGTGATTATATCCCGATGGATAAGCTTAACAGCAGTTATCTGTCAGATAGTTAAACTGCTAACTCGACGGATATCCCTTATCTGTCGAGTGTCTCTGCACAGCTTCCAATCTCATCAATTATCTCAAGTGCAGAAGACTTAGTGGTAGTACAATCACTCCTAGGATTGAGGGAAGAGAGTGTTATGAGTGAGAGTCTGGGTTGCTGCCAGGAAAAAAGAGAGGAAAAGAGTGAAAATATGCAATCCAGTTCTTCAGGATTGGCAAAAGAGAGTGTGAGGAGTCCCACCTTAGATGGTGAAGGTGAGGGTGTGAGGGTGGGGAGCCAAGGTGAGACCTTGATGCAACAACAGAGAGATAATGAGAGAAATGTAGGTACAGGAGATATAAGGGTGGATGTCATTGCAAGTGAGTTAATGAAAGTCCAGGATGCAGACAGGGAAGGACTATCTCAGCAATCTCAAGCTGTTATAGATTCTACCTCCCTTGATGCCGAGATATTTACTCACCCTATTCCAGCATATCAACTTCTAGCTGAACTGGGCAATGACAATGCAGAAAGGATGCTTAACTTGGTGCACACTACATAGTCAATGCTAAGAGCTAAGGATGCCGTCATAAATTTGCCCTCTACAGCTGGTGATGTTGATTATGAGACTGGTGGGTCAGAAGAATTCTTTGGAGGTGAAGGTGGAGATAGTGAAGAAGAGCCATTGGACATAGGGGGGAAGTAGGCTCTAGTTCAAGATCAGACATGCCATCTTGGGCATTTTCAAAGCAATGTGATGAACACTACTTCAAGACAACCCTGATTCAACTCATAAATCAGACAAATTCTGCTCTTCAAACCACCACAAATGCCAACACCAAAAAGCTGCTTCAAGAACATCTTGCTTCTCTGCAACTAGAACAAATTCAAGGTTTTCAATATGCTGGAGATATCAACACTATCAAAGGTGATATTGATGAGATGAAAAAGGCCATTTCTGACAAAATGGACTTTAAACTTCCAGAAGCTACAATGCTTGACATCAAGAGACAACTCAGGAAAAATTCTGATCTTGCCACAAAGATAGATGCCTTAGATACAAGAATGTCAGCAATGGAAGCATCTCTTACATCAATTCATCTACACCAAGCTCAACAGATAGACTAGCTTCAGAAACTGGTGGCTGCACAGACCTCCTCTACTCAACTTGCTGATAACAAAAAGGGGGAGAAAGAGAATTCTAGGAGTGAGGGGGAGCAAAAATTGCTCAACATTGAAGTTAGCAAAGTAATTGTGCCTTCAATTACTTTCACCAAGCCACCAACCAAAGATATCATTGATCTGATAAATGAAGCAGCAGCCAATTTAAGAGCAGCTGAAAATGAGCAGTTGATTCCAAAGAACTGGGAGAAAATTGATGAGGACATTCAAAAGAAGTTTGGGCTAGCAAAGAAGCCAGAAAAGTCAGCCATTAATCACTCTCAAGTCAGGCAGATCTCTTTGAATGAAATGAGCATGAACTATCTGGAAAGAGGACAACCATCCTGCATCAAATCTCCAAAGGCTGAAGTACTTTTGAAGCCAAGGGTGAACTATCCAAAAACCTCACTAAAGAACCCTTTAGATACAGTGTATGAGACACCTAAAAAGGAGAATTGCTAAAGTTTTCAGGAATGGTAAAGAGATATGTGTGGTGGCTGGACATCCTCAATTTGCTAAAACAAAGAGAGAAGAAAAGGAAAGATTGAAGCAAGAAAAGAAGCAAGATGCTCTAGATGCTAAAAAGGTTAAATAAAAGAAAGATCAAGCTACTATCTTGGCCAAGCTACAAGCTGTGAAACCAACACAACAAATTCATGCTCAGCCATCTGAAATCACTGAATCTCAAGATCCAAAGAAGCAAGTTGAACCACAACAGAAGAAATCTCAAAGATACAAGGAATTGGCCAAAAGAACCAAAAGGAAATTGAACTTTGGAGGAGCAGTTTTCCAAGAAATCCACTCCAACTACAACTTAAGCATCAAAACCCTCTGTGGTATTTGAAGTCATTAAGGTGGGTATCCTTACAGGAACATTCAAGGTGAACCTATTTTGCCTAAGGATGAACCAATAGACTGGGAAAGTCTACCAATTCCTGACTTCAATATGCCAATCCTTAACAAGCCAAAGAGAACAAAGTCAAGAGCAGTCAAGAAAGTGAAGCTGTCCCGTCTCAAATCCAATTCTCTAATCAAAGCTCAATCCAAAGTCAACAGGGAGATTACATGTAATTATGTGACATCAAGGAATTCTTTGATCTAAATCTCTATCTAGATGAACTGGAAGAAGTTAGAGGGATTGATGCCTATAGGAATCTACCTGAAAGGTTAGTTTTCAAGTACAAGGGAGGAAAGGAGATTCAATGGCCACTTCACAAGATCCTTTAAGAAAGCCAATCTGTGCTGATAAAGGTTTATTCATCATTCAAGAAGAACTTTGGATTTAATGTAACTGCAAGAAGACTGGTTCTAAAGAAGATTGAAGAACTGAGGAGTATTAGAGCTAAAGATGCACTCCCAAAGACTCTAACTATTCCTTACACAGGAAGAAGAGTGCATCTAAGGCCCTACTGGCTAATGGACTTCATGGATGACAAAGGAGTTAGAAGATTTTTCAGATTAGAAGACCAATTGAGCATTTCTAACAATGAGACTCTTTTGGAAATGCAAGAAAAGCTAAATCTCCCAGAATCTGATGAATTGGAATTCCACAGACAACTCCAAAATCAGATAGAAGAAAATAACAGAAAGCTTGGAAGGAGATCCAGACCCTCAAGGAATTAAATTAATCTACTCAGGCTAGAGGAGCACCTTGAAAATGACTGTGAGCTAATCTTTGTGCATTTTTGTTATTTGAAGCACTTTACAGTTTTATCTACTTACTTTTAAAGTTGTATTTTAAGGGTGTTTTGTTATCATCAAGTTTCTCTTAATTTATGGCTACAATTCCAGTATACATAAATTGGGGGAGATTGTTGTGGATATGTTGTGAACTTGATGATTTCATTAACAAAACACCTTAGTAGATTTTACTTAGTGAAAAATGTAGCACTCGATGAATAAGGAATATAGTCCCGACGGATGACTCAATATAGTCCCGACGGATGATGATCAATTATCCATCGAGTGAGTAGCTTGTGTAATAATGAGTCTGTAGCACATTTCTGCATACACCTTATTTAGATTCTGTAGTAGCACCCAAGTCATGTTGACTTTAATTAGATAAGCAGAATAGGTTGATCTAATTGTACATATATGATGTCTTGTAATTCTGTATAAATGAAATGAAGTCAAGTGCCAGATAGCTATCCGACTAATAAACAATAATGCCACTCGATGGATGATCAACAAGGCAACCCGACGGATGATCATGTACCCGACGGATAATCAATTCAAACATCAGTTGACAATTATAACACAGTAACATTTGTTGAGTGTATGAAAAAGGAATGTGGAAACCTATTCAACTAAGTTTTAGAGAACAAAGAAGCATTGACATTTCCATGCTATTATGAAGATATTCAAAGATGCTGGAATAGAGTAATGAAGCAGCATAGTATTAGACTTGATAGGTTTTATCTTATTATCTTGTCTTATTACTTTTTAATCTTGGTGATATATAAACCAAGAAGTAGCAAATAGAACAACAAGAACACTAAGCAAGAAAATTCTAAGAGAAACATTTGTAAGCTGTATTCTTAGCATTTGTCTGTAAACTTAGTTGTTCACATTTGTAAGTAGCTGTGAGCAAATCTTGCTACACAGAGTTCTCTTGATATATTATATATCTCTGGTGGATACATTCAAATCGACCAGAAAGTTTTTAAAGACTTGTGTTTTGATTCATTCCAAGTTATTATTCCGCACTTTGTAAATCAATTAACACAAATATATATTTTAAGTTAGAACACTTTTAAACCAAGAAAAAGTTTCAAGAATTCCATTCAACCCCCCTTCTATAATTCTTGTTACATTGTTAGGGACTAACAAGGTTTGAGTCCTTTGTTTGATAGATTCTTCCATGCAACTTTAAAGCACTCAGTAGTTTTTGAAATCTACTGAAAATATCAGTGAGTGACTCACTTTCTTCACTATGGAAATGCTCATATTACTGAATTGAGAGTTGTATTTTGTTTTCCCTTACTCGCTCAGTTCCATCACACATAACTTGAATTGTGTCCCAGACATCCTTAGCAGTTTTGCAGTTTATGATATTGTCTAACATGTCACCATCAACACCATTAAACAAAATGTTCATGGCCTTTTTATCCTTGTGAATTTATTCAATATCTAGATCAGACCATTCTGCTCTAGGCTTTGGGACAGATGCTTCATTTGCTGTAGCAGCTCTCATAGGGACATGTGGACCTTTCTCAGTGCAGTCCAAATATGCTTCATCTTGAGATAGAAGATGCAGGTACATCTTCACCTTCCAATGGTGATAGTTGTCTTTGTCTAAAAATGGAATCTTTACTCCAACATCTTTTCTGCTCATCTTGTTAGTTGTTGTCATCTTTAAACTCTTTGATCTTCAAGAGCTTGCTCTGATACCGATTGTTATTCCCAAACAATCTAAACAAGAATTACAGAAGGGGGGGGGGTTGATTGTAATTCTGGCTTCTTTTCGATTTTAAGAACAGTTCTTCTACAAGTATATAATTGTGTTTAATTTTAGCAATGTTGCTGAATGAAAGTAGTAATGAAATCAAAGCACAAATTAATCAAATACAAGTATTTAAAAACTTTTTGGTGGATTGATCTTTTCCACCAGAGATATATATTAAGTAAAGAACTCTGTGTTACAAAGTTGTACACAGCTGCTTATAAGTTGAATCTACAAGTATAGAGAAACTCGTTACAAATTTTGCCTTATCTATTTCTCTGATAATTTCTTACTAACTTGGATACTATTAAACTTGCTACCCTTGGTTTATATATCACCAAGTCACTACTAGAGAAATGCCCTTAGACATCGGTTATAAACCGATGTCTTTTTTTTCAAACCGATGTCTTCGCATGTGTAAAGAAAGGTAGGGGTCTTTAATATCGGTTTTTAGCCGATGTTAAAGATGTACACAGACATCGGGTTTCTTAGCAAATTGATGTATAATTAGCCATTTTTTTGAATAATATGTTAAAACTAGATTGTCAAAAATGGTATTTAGGAGGTTAAAATAGCACTTTAAACATATAACAGGGAAGCACTTTTAACTGATAGACATCAGATTCTTAATAAAACTGATGTCTTACTTTGTATTTTACATCGGTTTATTTACTCAACCGAGGTTAAACATAACTTATAGCATCAGTTTTACTTGAGGAAGCGATGTTAAACTTCTACTTTAACATCGGTTGTGTAAATTAGACCGATGTACATTGTTCTGGAAAACATCAGTTTTCTTTTGATATACTTGCATAAATTGATGTGTTTTAACATTTTAGACATCGTTTTCATTCCTATAATTCGATTTATTTTGTTAGTTTAGACATCATTTTTAGTTTAAGCAGGTGATGTATTTTTAGTTGCTTCTCAGTTTTATAAAAAAAGCAAAAAAATATGAAATCATCATTAAGAATTAACACATAGTTGTTTACTTATATAGTATTATACTTAACATAACATTACAACTATTATACAATACTCATAACGTACGCATCACCAAATGCTTGTAATACAAATGCTTGTAACACGCATAATTAAACAAGCATATTAGCCAAGTATTTCTGGACCGTGTTGCTAGTGATGGATGGTGATAAACTGATACTCCCACCGCTGTCAATCAAATTAGCGTCAGATTTGAAGTCTATTCCAGTTGTAGTATCCTTGTAGTCAGAACCTTTCGGTAATCCACAATCTATGCTTAAAAAGCCTGATGAAATAGAAAAACATGAAATGTAGTTAAGTATAAGTATGTATGGATCATGTTCAAGCAAGGTCATACTTTCTTCTATCGAAATAAATAAAATTCGAACATTAATATATAGAAGTAAAAGATTTATGACTAAAATCTCTTTTTGTCTTTGGAACCTTTGTTTCTGTGACTAATAGGGAAGCTTCAGAAGACATTAGTTTTATAATCACCTTGTAGCTTCAAAAGAATAATTACGTGTTAGGAAATAGTAAGTACCACAACAGACACGCAGATACATTAATGTAGCTTGAGCTTCCCAAACCCTTTACAAGTTATGAAATGCACTACACCATACCAAAGTGACACACACTGGACAAGCTAAATGAACCTAGCATGAAAACAATAATAATAGACACTGACAAAGACCTACTAGTTCATCACTCAGAAAAGCAAAGAAAACAAGTCACATTAAAGTATAAGGACCAAAAATAAGCATGCACAAGAAAAGACACGACTTGTTTAAAGACAAATCTATCATGTTCACATCAACAAAATAAAAAAATCTAATAGCAGAACTATAAAAACCATTTCCACGTAAAGTTGGGGTTGAGAAACCATAACAAAGAAGATAATTCCAATGTTAGTAATCTGTACAGCAAAAAGGCTATTTCACATAAATAACAAGAAATAAAAGGCACTACCCAAGACATAAGTATCACAATATAGTTAAGTAAAAGAAAGAATTTACCTCAATATCGAGGAGGGTACATTCTACTGTATGGCCCTCTAGCTGCTGGAGATGCCCCTGTCGTCTGGTCATTTTGGTTCTGATACGCAGAGCCACCAGACAAACTGTAATGTGCACTGTGAGAGTAAGCTCCTGCAGCTATTCCGACTGAATTCTGCTGCATTTCATACAGTAATGACATACGACTAGTCCCACCCAAGCCAGCAGCAGCACCGCCCCCCAGTGCAGAAACAGACCCACTCAGACCAGAAAATCTCTTTTTGTCTTTGGAACCTTTGATTCTGTGACTACTGGGGAAGTTTCAGAAGACATTAGTTTTATAATCACTTTGTTAATTATAAACTAAGCACGGATCTTATGACCTAGTTTTACGAACATCATCAAACAGACATATACAATAATGTGTGTGAATCTTGAGGAGTTGAAGGAAACCCAGAAAAACAGGAGAGCGAACTTTCTAAAGGTGTTCTTATTAAGATAGTCAATGGTAATGATAAGAACAAAAATGGCATCTCCATACCTGGGTAAACCAGTACCATGATCTTCTTCTCATGTCTCACATGTAAACCCTAATAAAAACACGGCCAAGACACCACCCTTAAATATAAGGAAACATCCATATAGTTATGAATTCATTCTTCATAAGTAACATGGGGCGTTTGATGTCATAATATAGATATAATGCATCCACCAAACTTATAATGGCCCCTACAGAGATACTAATTTGAAAGGAGGTGTTGGCGTGCAACGCTATGTACGCACCGGCAAACAATTATGCCAAGTGTCATCTACAATAACAATACTACACCATCTTCAGCTAAATTTGTAAGAAATACCAATAGCAGGAACCAACAAACAGGGTTGTGGGCTCCCCATCTTTTTTAAAATGAGTACTTGATTATAATTATAGAAATGTACCAAAGTTAATGCTAAATTTTGCGAATAGATCCCAAGTTTTAAGAAGAAACAGTAACAATCACCCTCACATTAATTTCCAGCAGTCTTATATGCAAACAAAAAGCCAGATTGACTAGAAAAGGGAATAATTTCTGCTTTACAATGTCTGGTTTAAATTTCTTTAATTTTCTCAAACTTGTCAAAACCACCATTTACATTGCCCACTTTGATATTCAGTTGATGTAAAATTGTACTATGTCCCACGTAGTGAATAATGAGACGCTTCATTATCAAACTTGCCCAGTTGCTGGTCAGAATAAAACACGACAGACAACAAAGAAACTAGAAGCAAACCTGCTCAGGTGAACCATAAACGATGATATCCAAAGCTTCAGTCCAGTCTGTGGGACCAATAGGACTAGCATGTGTTCTCGGCATTAAATGCCTCTCCATATGAAGATCCGGATGATCATAATTCTCTTTAAACAATATTATTAATTACAATTAGAGGATAAAAAATGAGCCCCAAAGAGAAATAACAAGAATTTCAAGTCTAATTTAATGAAACATGAAGAAAAACAAAAGGATATATCAAACATCCTTACATACTACCTATTGGGCCAGGCATAGATCGTAAAATTTCACCACTTTGCTATGCTGCTTCCGACCTGGGTATCATATAACAAATATGCACAACCATATGAAGAGAGGTATTATAAAACTCAAAATTGATAAGGAATGAAATAAACTCAAATAATGGCATTTACGGTATAAAAAACAAAAGGCATAGATATTCTGATACTTTTGACATCAAACACCCCATGTTGCGCAGATCTTCTTAGTGCACTATCTAAACTAATATATCATAATACTACTATATTACCATCCCAAGGAAATAAAGCAACACACAAATAGCTCTTAGATAAACAAAGATTAAGTATCCAAATTCAACATATATAATAAACAAGGTAGCACCTGTTGCATAGGCATAACACCTGTTACAACCAAATTATTGATATTGATGCCTGGATGGAATAATCTCATAAACATACACATATACACATAAACACACACACGTGTCTCTCTTTCTATATATATATATACCACCTCTAAAAATATCTCCAAACTTGTGAACAGAGCCCGATTAAAAAATCAAAACATAAAAATTGAAAATAAATTAGAAGCTTACATATTTTTCACATAGTAATCGAACAGATCCAACACCTTTGAAGGTTATTTACCAAGAATCAGAGCAATTACAACTCGATTTCAAAGATTACAAGCTTAATTAGGGGTTTCTACAAATTAGGGTTTTTATGGTTTGAGATAGGTTTAGGAAATTCGAATTGATAAAGGATTCAGAGACACAGTTGAGTGAGTGAGGAGAACAGAGAGAGAGAGAGAGTAGAGATGAAGTTTGAGATAGTAGAGGGAGAGAGAGTAGAGATTAAGTAGAGAGAGAGAGAGTCGATGAAAAAGTAGGAAGAGGGAAAAGTAAAATTTTGTTCTGATGGGGGGAAATAAAAATTTTGTTAAGGGGGGAATTTTTTGGTGTATTAACGGGGGAAAGAAAGAAGCGAGCCTTTTTTTATTTTTTTTAAAAACGATTATAGACATCAGTTGGTTGAGATACTGATGTCTTACAGTACCTTTAACATCGGTTTTAAAGTGACCGATGTTAAATCTGCTTTTAACATCGGTGACATTTCTAACCGATGTTAAATGGGTGATGTCGTAGTCACTATTTCTAGTAGTGAGTTATATGATAAAAGGACAAGTAAATAAGACAAAACATTTCTAGTCTAATTTCATGCTTCTTCACTTCTCTTTCCAGCATCTTTGAATATCTTCTGTTTAGCATGGAAATGGAAATACTTCTTTGTTCTCTAAACCCTGCAAATAGGCTGTCACGTTCCATTTGCATATAATCAACGCATGTGACAGTCAAGTCACTATCAACTGCTCTTTTGAATTTGAACATCCGTTGAAGCTTCATTGAATCATCCGTTGAAACTGTGATTGATCCCGTTGAAACTTTGTTTGATCATCTGTTGAATATTGAGTTGATCATCCGTTGAAGCTATGTGAATCATCCGTTGAGACTGTTTTCTTGGCAGTTAACTCTATTTCATTTATACAAGATTATAAGGCATCTGATATTTATAATTAGCGAACCTATCTTGCATATCAATCTAGTAGTCAACAAGACCTATACATTCTACAACATCTAGTTCACTAAGCCATAATAGTAAGTAGGAATGTGCTACTAATCTTATTATTACATAAGCTACTCATTCAACGGATGTTGAAATGGTCATCCGTTGAAAGCTACAATTTCACTTAAATGAAATCTATTTAGTGTTTTGTTTAGTTATCATCAAGTGCACAACATATTCCTAACAACACTCTATAAATCACATTTAAGAGCAAATAATACATTTCCTGCTTTCAAAATTCTTAAATAATTTAACACAATTATTATGCATCAAATAACATAAACAAATATCCACCAATTTTTTATAAATGACTAAATCATAATTATAGAATATTCAGTTAACTATTACATGAAATGCCGGTTGTAACATCCTTTCCCCTTAAAGGATTCTGTCCTCAGAATCTAAGAGAATAGATGAGGATACCGGAAACGTATTTCAGACTCTAGCTCCCATGTCGATTCTTCGACTTTGGGATTTCTCCAAAGCACTTTCACTATCTTTACTGACTTATTTCTAAGACTCTTCTCTTGCCAGTCGAGTATTTTGACAGGTTGCTCCACATAAGACAAATCTTTCTGAATTTCTAACGGCTCATACTCTATCACATGATTGACATCTGGATTATACTTTTTAAGCAAAGACACATGGAATACATTATGAACATGCTGATATTGAGGTGGTAGAGCTAACTCATAGGCTACTTTTCCTACTTGATTTAAAATTTCAAATGGACCAATATAACATGGTGACAACTTTATCTTTTCCCAAACCGGGTCAAACCCTTCCATGGTGACACCTTCAGCAACACGGCTTAACCTACTAGGAAACTCACATCCTTTCGGGCAAGATCTGCATACTTCCTTTGTCTGTCTTGAGCAACAATTAGTCTCTTTCGAATTAAGGCGACTGTTTCCTTCATTTGCTGAAATAATTCAGGACCGAGAACTTTTCCTTCTCCTACCTCGTCCCAATTATTCGGAGATCTGCATTTTCTTCTATATAAAGCTTCATATGGAGGCATTCTGATGCTGGAGTGGTAACTGTTGTTGTATGAGAACTCTACAAGTGGTAAGTGATCATCCCAACTTCCTGCAAAATCAATTGCACAGTTGCACAACATGTCTTCAATTGTCTGTATAGTTCGCTCACTTTGACCGTCCGTCTGTGGATGATATGCGGTGCTCATATTTAGCTTTATGCCCAAACTTTCCTTAAAGTGTCTCCAAAATATTGAATTGAATCGTGGGTCTCGATCTTGAATTGTAATACAATTTTGCACACGTACATATGAACCAACCTATCCAATGAAGTCTTTTCGTTGATGGGTAAGAAATATGCCGATTTTATAAGGAGATCAACTATGACCCATATGGCGTCGTGTCTGGATTTTTTTTCGAGGAAATCCTACTATGAAATCCATGACGATATTTTCCCATTTCCACTCAGGAATATTCAATGGCTGAATCAATCCACTCAGTCTTTGATGTTCCGTTTTTACTCTTTGATAAGTATAACACTTGGAGACCCATTCTGCAATCTCTTTTTTCATATTTGGCCACCAGAATTTCTTTTTCAAATCCTGGTACATCTTTGTGCTCCCTGGATGAATCAAAAATTTTGAGTTATGGGCTTCCTTAGTATCTCATTCTTCAATTCAATCGCTTGAGGGATCCAAATCACTGATGAAAATCTTAATATTCCTTGCTCATCCTTTTTCGTACATATCTCTTCCCCCGTCGGTTGATTATTATCTTGACTCATCACTTCTTCTTGACATTTATTTATCTTCTATAACAGCTCTGGCTGAAAAGTCATGGCATAAAAAATCTCTTTCAATGTCCCGCAGACACAAAGTTCTAGCTCAAATCTTTCAATCTCTTCAGATAATTCCCTTTGCATGGTTATCATATTTAACCTTTCCTTCCTACTTAAGGCATCGACTACTACATTAGCCTTTCCTGGATGGTAATGTATCGAACAACCGTAATCTTTGATTAGCTCTAACCATCTCTGTTGTCTCATGTTGAGTTCCTTCTGGGTGAATATATACTTCAGGTTTTTATGATCCGTGTAAATTTCACACTTCTCCTCGTACAGGTAATGTCTCCATATCTTGAGTGCGAACACTATGGCTACCAATTCCAGATCATGGGTTGGGTATTTCAATTCATGAGGTTTAAGTTGTCGTGATGCATATGCAATCACCTTATTGTGTTACATTAGCACACAGCCTAATCCTTTATGCGAAGCGTCGCTATATATCACAAAATCTCCTTTGTCGTCGGGTAGTACCAATACTAGCGCGTTAAACAATTTCTGTTTTAACTCTTGAAAAGTTTCTTCACACTCCGCAGTCCATCGAAACTTATGATTCTTCCTTGTCAACTTGGTCAGCGGCGTAACGATCTTTGAGAAATCCTTTACGAACCTTCTGTAGTATCCAGCCAATCCTAGAAAACTTCTTACTTCTGTAGGAGTCTTTGGTCTCTCCCAACTCATAATCGCTTTGATCTTTGCGGGGTCCACTCTAATTACTTCGCTTCCAATTATATGCCCTAAAAATTGAACTTCTTTTAACCAAAACTCACACTTTGAGAACTTTGCATACAACCTCTCTTGTCTAAGAATCTCCAAAACAGTCCACAAGTGTTGTTCGTGCTCTTCTTCCGTCTTCCAATATATCAGAATATCATCAATGAATACCACAAAAAACTGGTCCAAGTATCTCTCGAAAACTCGATTCATTAAGTCCATAAAAGCTGCAGGAGCATTTGTTAATCCGAAAGGCATTACTAAAAACTCATAATGTCTGTATCTTACCCTAAATGCCGTCTTTGGGATGTCTTCTGGTTTAATCTTTAACTGGTGGTATCCCGACCTCAAGTCAATCTTCGAAAAACACTTTGCTCCTTTCAGTTGATCAAATAAATCATCTATTCTCGGCAACGGATACCGATTCTTAATCGTCATTTTGTTCAACTCCTGGTAATCGATACAGAGTCTCATGCTTCCATTTTCTTCTTTACGAAAAGAACTGGCGCTCCCCATAGAGATGTACTTGGTCTTATGACTCCTTTATCCAAAAGTTCTTGTATCTGACTCGCTAACTCTTTCATCTGTTTTGGTGCCATTCTATAAGGTGCCTTCAAAAAGGGTTCAATTCCTTGAGCGAGATTAATTTTGAACTTGATCTATCGGTCTGGTGGTAGTCCTGGTAATTCCTCTGGAAACACATCTGGGAACTCTTTCACTACTGGGATCTCCTCTATGCTAGGAACTTCTTTCTCTGAATCTACTACATAGGATAAATATGCTTCGCATCCTTTCCTAAATAGCTTGCTGGCTTGAATATCGGTGAGAAATAGTTGCTCTTGCTTCTGGCCCTTAAATATCATCTTATTCCTATTCTTTGCTCGAAAATAGACCTTGTTAGATTTATAATCTATTTGAGCATTATTCTTTCCTAACCAATCCATTCCTAATATTATATCAAACTCCCCTAACTTGAAAACTATCAAGTCGACTGAAAACTTATTCCCGGAGATGTCAATCTCACATTGAGGGCAAAATTGACTCACAGGTATCTTTTCTTGATTGGCAATTACTATATTCATCTCTTCACTTATATTCTTCTTATCACAGTTTAATCTATTAGCAAAAGTTTCTGATATAAAAGACCTTGTAGCTCCTGAATCAATCAATACTTTAGCTTCAACATTGTTTATCGAAAGCTTACCTGCTATCACCTCGGAATTCTGAACAGCATCCTTCATTTTCAACATTTCTGGTGGTATCGCGGTGCTAGTGCTTACTATATTCATCATGTTTTTGATTAATCCGGTGGACCTACACTCCTTAGTGATATGTCCAACTTTTCCGCACTTGTAGTATGTTACTCCAGGTTTCTGTACCTTACACTCATTGGGAAAATGTCCCTTCTGATTACATCGCTAACATGTCATGTTGAGCTTGTTGCAAATTGCCGAATGCATCTTCCCACAATGCCTACATTCGAGCCTTGGATGTTTGTCATCATTCGCTTGACCCTGATTCTGCTGATGGTTTCCTTTATTGTCTTGTCTCTTGTTCACTTCCATTTTCTTCTGTGCATTCCATCCTTTCTGGAATCCAATTCTCTTCACATTTCTATCTTGATGGTATTCTGATTCCGACCTCTCCTTCTGATGAAATACTTTCCTCTTTTTATTAACTCTTTCCTTTCTTGATTGTAATCCATTACTTTCAATCAATGCCGCCTTCTGAACTACCCCAGCCTAGGTACCAATCTCAAACATCGACACTCAATCTCGAATCCAATATTCGAGCCCTTGTCAAAATCTTTGAGCCTTCTCTTCATCAGTATTCACATACTTGGTCACAAATCTTGACAATTTTGTAAATTTCTTCTCATATTCCAAGACTGTCATACTTCTTATTTCAATTTCAGGAATTTCATTTCCATCTATTTCTGCATATACCGTGGGTAATAGTTTTCCAAAAATAACTCCTTAAACCTAGTCCAAGTAACTGGTTGAACTTCTTCCAAAGCTTTGACTGAATCCCACCAATAAATCGCTTCCCCTTTTAAGAAATATGTGGCATATATGGTCTTCTGTTCTTCCCCTAGTCGAACCAATTCAAAAGGTCTCTCTATTTCTCTTATCCAAGTGTTGGCTATAACCGGATCAGTGGTGTCATGAAATGAAGGTGGGTTCACACTCTGAAAGGTTTTGAAAGCCACAATTTGTTGAGGTGGCTCTGGTGGATCTGGTTGATGTTGGCGTTTATCATGATTCTCTTAGTTTCGAAATTGTTGTTGTTGGAATTGTTGTTGAGGAGTTTCTTTTTGCTCGGCAATTGCATTAGTTTATTGTTGCAGAGTTTCCAATATTCAAAGGATATTGGGGTCGGTTGCAGAAGAAGTACTGGTTTGCTTTGTCTTTTTAGTAGGCATATTTCTGAAAAGAAAATTGGTAACAAGCAGGTATGATTATGACAAATATTTCAAAGCTACGTTATTACAGGGTTAATTTGATCACATGATTTTAGATTTTAAAAAAGTTATACAGGATTATAAGCAGGGAAGCAGAAAAAGATAGGTAAAATTGGGACAACGAAAGTGCCTAAGTAAGCTTGGAACAATTGCGATAATCACAAGCATGATTCTGAAATAACAGGATTAACAAAATATTTAGGAGTATAGAAATCATTTCAAATCCAAGGTGTTATAAAATCAAGGGGGTCACATGCATTCAGATTCTAGTTATTAGCAATAAAGGTGATATACAATTCTAGAAACGAAAGCGCAACTGAAATGAAATGATAATGAAATAAAACGATAATGCATTAATCATTAAAATAAGGTTTATCTTACAACGCAACAAAAATAATATTTGAATTTTGAAGGTCAATGACATCATAGTTCTGAAAGGAAATAAAGAAACTACATAGTTCGAGAAATACAATCAACATAAAGGATAGCCAACTAGAAAGGAAATAGGAAGTCTGGCTCCTAATTCGGCCTATCGGCATCTACCTAGGTCTCCTCGTTATCATCTCGAGCTATCAGGATCTCTTCCCACTGTTCTCCCTGAAGTACCTTCACAATGCCCTGAAGTTCATCTGCTACCATCTGGATGGTGTACTGGCTGCTGCGGTCAATGTGTGCTGGCATATCCCCGAGCTTAGTATTAACAAACCGCGTCAAGGACTCGAGTCTCGCAATTAACTGTGCCTTAGGTTCCTCCTTAAGCCGAGTATCATCCTGAAAAGCTACATCCAGTCGCTCCATTAGTCGGTCATACTTCCCTTGGAACCTATCAAACTGGAGCCTCAAGTCAGCGTACACAAAGAATACTATAGTGTCAGATGGCGCCAAGGATGAAGAAGAATGCATCCTTTGCTGAGAAACAATATATACAAATGAAAATATTAGCGACTTACTCGGATGATATCTACTTACATTCTCGTATTTCCTATATATATATACCCTATAACCTATGTGGACTGTTCAAGGACTCTAAATCTTAGCTCTGATACCAACACCTGTCACAGCCGTAAAATAAACTAACAGAATACAACTAACAAATACAAAGTTATTACAAATGGTTGTTAACAACAAAATGCAAGATCGCAAAGGTTCAGTGTTTGAACAGTCCAACACTATAACTATTACAACTCTTATATAAAGCTACCGGTCCTCACACAAATGCCAACTATACTACCTGAGCTCTCATATAAGGCTCAACATCTCCACCGGTAGACTTACGAACAGTCTACTTGAATCTAACCATACTTGTCAATCCTCATTCACTTGACCACAACCCTGCCCTAACCTTCTACTGACCTCTAAATACCACAAGAAATCAATGGTCAACTCAGGCCTTACCTCTAAAGACTCAAAAACTAAGTGCAAAGTCAAAGTATTCCTAAGTGCAACACCTAGGTGACATCAAATGGTTTCTAATGTCATTAAACCCTCTTCCACTCAAAGCTTGCAACTCAAATTACTACACTGAAATCTTAAAACCTAAACCTAACTCTTGCACTTGGAATGACACCATGGTCTACCCTAGGCCTCCCTGGGCCTACTCCCAAAGTTGATTCTCCCTTGTTCCAGCGACACTCAAACAACCATGTGTTGCTCTCACTTTATACCCTTGGTTTTAAATCTAAACTCCCAAACTATGGATTTTAAACCTCCCACATACTCCCTAGTATCAGTCCAAACCGAGTCCTAATGAGGGCCTACCCATAATCCCACTTTTTGACCTCCAAAGTACACCAATCCTAAATTGTTCCCTGTTTCGGCAGATTTAGTGACGTCGAATGATTTCTAGTGTCATTGAACCCTCTTCTACTCAAATTTTGCAACTCAAATTCCTACACTAGAATCTGAGAACCTAAACCTAACTTGTGCACTTGGAATGACACCAAGGCCTATCCTAGGCCTCCCTGGGCCTACTGCCAAAGTTGACTCTCTCCTGTTCCAGCGACACTCAAACTGCCCTGTTTTGCTCTCAATTTATACCATTGGTTTTAACTCTAAACTCCCAAATTATGGCCTGTAAACCTCCCACATACTCCCTAGTATCAGTTCTAATTGAGGACTAATAAGGGCCTACCCATAACACCACTTTATGACCTCCAAACTACACTAAACCTAAATTATCCCCTATTTCGGCAGATTTAGTGTTTTCGTGTGTGCACCTCACTAAATGGTAGGTTTTCTTTATTCTATGGTGTAACACCCCCAGATCCGGGGTCGAGGATCCGGGTCGTCACAGTCTTTCTTTCCACAATATCACTTAACTTAATTAATAATAAATAACCTCATGCTGTGACCCCACACTAACGCACACCACAACCCGTTATAGTCTCAGAGATGAAATTGAAATAAGTACAAGTCCTTGAATCCGCAATTTAAAAGTTATTACAACCCAAAATGATTACTTGATAAGTTTACAGTTATTTGCCATTATCTGCCACGAGTTATAATTATACAATATTTGGTTCCCAAAAGTAGAATGCCTGATCTACCAATAGATCTACCTCTGCAGCTATAGCAGCTACAACATCAACAGGAAGACGCGGGACGCTTCCTACGCGCTTGCGCTGTGATAGGGATAAATAAATTCTGATTGTATGATTAAATATTGCAAGGTATGGGCTGCTAGGCCCAAAAAGAAGATGTATGACATTCAGACCAAAAAGGTCAACACATTGATCAGGCCTGATGGACCAGATCAGGTCTGATGGAACAAAGAAGGCCCAAAAGCCCTCATTATTTATTAATTTCGTAATTAATAAATAAAGGAGGAAAACAGCTATTAAGATAAGTCCTAGTGGGGATATAAATCCTTGTAGATTGGCCTCAAGGGGACCTAAAAGGATAAGGAATCAGTTTCCTACTATCTAGGACTCCAAAGTCCATTCTAATTATGAGACTTGCCCACCAAGTCTCATATACCAAGTCCAATTCAAGGACTCTCAACATCTATATAAGGGGTCTCACCCCACAAATCAGAATTACATTTTTTGACTTGATCCTTGGCAATCAGCAAGGTACGTAGGCATCTTGTTAAGGCAGATTGAGTCACGAAACACAAGAGCAGTCAAATCGAGCTTCGCTGCTCACGTTCCTTAGTGTTAAATACAGCAATTATATATATAAGTTTTTTATCGATAACATTTGGCGCCGTCTGTGGGAAACTGAACAACAACCATGGCGAGAACACGGAGAACAACTAGCGCTCTGGAGGAGGGAACACCATCAGGGACAACTCAGGTGATTTCGTCAACCATGGAGATTCCTCCCCACTCAACTTACGCATCTACTCAAGCGAAAGCCCAGATAGGGGTAACTCAACCTCAGCCACAAGGGACGACTCCCCCTACTATTCAAGGTACAAATCCTCAAGTTCAACAAGTACATGTACCTGTGAATTCTCGACCCGTCAGGTATGAATATTCAACTGTTGTTACTACTAACCCCCTTATGGGATGCCCCTTTACCCCGAGGTTGGAGGAAGTGGATATGCTGGGCGAAGTGAAGTACGAGGGTAATCGCCCCCTTATATACGAGGTTTGGCTCCTATCCCCGAGGATCGGGAATTTTCTGGTCCTTACACTGAGAGAGATTCCGAATCTTCGGATGATGAAGTGGCCGCAAGAAGGAGACGTCCTGGCAAGGAGCCGATGGCCGATGGAAGGCAACGCCCTCGTAGCACCCAAGGGGCGCATCCCCAGGAAGTGCAGGAAAGGATAAGGGCTCATGAGGCTGAGATCCAAAGGCTGAGGCATGACTTGGAAGCTCACCAGGCCACCAGACCCCAGATACCTCCTAGGGGGAGAAATCCTCCTCCTGTCATAGACCTGGATGGTCCGGTACGAAGAAGGGCTGTCGTCCCAAGAACTGATCCAAGCAATCTCCTTCCCCTTGGAGATCCTGATGATCCAACTCCACCCTTCACAGAAGAGATAACGAATGCCCATATCTCAAGGAAATTCAAGATGCCCACTATCAAAGCCTATGATGGCACTGGAGACCCCGCTAACCATGTCAGGACATTCTCTAATGCACTGCTGCTGCAACCCGTGAATGACGCTATTAAGTGTCGCGCCTTCCCTCAAACTGTGTCGGGTATAGCTCAAAGATGGTACAGTCGCTTACCCCCAAACTCTATTGGATCGTTCAGAGAGTTAAGTCAGGCTTTTATTAAGCAATTCATCAGCGGGAGAGTCCATGAGAAAAGTTCAGCATCTCTTATGAGTATTGTGCAGGGAGCTAAGGAATCCTTGAGAGATTACCTGAATCGTTTCACAAAGGAGGCTTTAAAAGTCCCGGACCTTGATGATAAGGTAGCCATGATAGCACTGCAACAAGGAACTAGGGACGAGTTTTTCAAGATGTCCTTGGCCAAACATCCCCCTGAAAGCATGTTTCAGCTCCAAGAGAGGGCAGGGAAGTATATCAAGGTTGAAGAAAGTATGAGGAAGATCGTAGTAAGTAATGAGCCCACTGGAGGCAAGAAGCGGAAAACTGATCTAGAATATATTGCAAAGGACAAATATCCTAGAACCGAACAAAACCCTGATTCAACCCCCAAGAAGAGAGGACATGGGCAAAAGTTCACTGAATACGCTAAGCTGAATGCTCCTAGAAGTCAGATTTTGATGGAGATTGAGAAAGATAGAGATATTCGCTAGCCTAAGCCTTTGAAGGCTGATCCCGCCAAGCTAGATATGAGCAAGTATTGCAGGTTTCACAAGGATGTTGGCCATGACACCGATGAATGTAGGCAACTGAAAGATGAAATTGAGTTTTTGATTCGAAAAGGAAGATTGAACAAGTATACTGGAGATGGAGGGGACAAAAATAATAATGGAAGGAAGAACTTTGAAGATTGTAGGAGGGACTAAGACGATCAGGGGCGGAATCCCCAACCTAGAGGGCCGGTTATAAATGCAATTTTTGGAGGACCGCGACGTCCTCGAGGACCTGTGATAAGCACGATCTTTGGAGGTCCAACTGCTGCTGGATTGTCCAAAAATTCAAGAAAGGCATATACTATAGAGGTGATGCATATTGTTGGAGAAGCCCCGAAGAGGGCCAGGACGGAAGTAACATTGGCTTTTGATGATACTGACCTAGAGGGCGTAAAGTTTCCTCATGACGACCCGTTGGTCATAACACCAATAATAGGAAATAGCCCGGTTAATAGGGTTCTTGTGGATAATGGTGCTTCTGTGGATATATTGCTCCATGACACCTTTCTAAGGATGGGGTATAATGATTCCCAGTTGACACCAACCGACATGCCAATATATGGATTTACTGGAGTAGAATGTCCTGTGGAAGGGATAATCAAACTGCCAACCACCATTGGTATGGAACCAAGACAAGCAACAAAGATGTTGGATTTCGTGGTAGTAAAGGCTAGTTTAACTTATAATGCTATCATGGGGAGAACAGGGATACATGCCTTTAAGGTAGTCCCCTCTTCCTACCATTCAGTTATGAAGTTTCCCACCCGAAACGGGATTGGAGAAGAGAGAGGAGATCAAAAATGGCTAGAAGCTGTTATGTGGCCTCTTTGAGGGCAGATGGAGTCGGGGGGGGGGCAGGTTCTTCCTATTGAAGATATGGATGTTGTAATAACCCCAATTTTTGGGAATTTTTGAAACCCTTATGAATAGTGTTTTTGCTGAACGAGAAAACTTTTCATGCCACGCTATGTAGGGGTTCTGTTATTGATCTTATGGGATATTATTAGTACTCTATGTGGTATATAAGTGTATGTAAAGATCATCAGAATCCAATTCCGAACACTTTGGTTTTTCCCGGAAATCCATAAGATACGGAGAGAATTGAGTATAAGGTAACAGAATAAAAAGGATTTAAATTAAAGGATTATAATAGAGGATCATAAAAAGGAATATAATGTATTGAGAAAGGTTAAGGGAACCTAAGTAATAAGATCCTTCAAACGATAAACGAGAACGAAAGTTAAGCGAACCGTACAACAGATCAGCGGTCATTAGGCAAACGATTAGGAAGTTAATCAAAGGGATTAATGGGAGTGATGTCATCCAACCAATAGAAAGGAGACAAGGAAGGGAGGATGACATCATAAGGGTGACATAAGCATGACATGGAAGGAAGGAGGTGTGGTTGATTTAGGACCACACAAATTCAAGGGCAAGGTGGTAATTTGCTAAATCAAAAACAAAACCAAGCCAACCAACTAGCAAATCATTTCATCAAAAATCAAAAAAAATCAGCCAAGGCATTGTTCTTCATATTAGCTCTCGGCTTTTTGCCTTTTTCAAAGAAAAAAATTTCCAAAATCAAGATCCAAGCATCCTTAATTGGTAAGAAAATTCCCTAACCATCTTTATGCTTAGTTATGGCTATATCATGAGTTTAAGCCATTAATTCTTTCTCTAGCTTCTTCATTTAATCAATGAAGAAGACAATGAATAGTGTTTTCAAGTTTTTAACTTGAACTTTTCTTGTTTTTCTTGAAGATCCAAGCTTCCCTAAGGCTTCTCCAAGCTTATTAAGGCTTCCTAGCTCAACCCACCACTCCAAGGAAGGTATACCATTTTCAAACCCTAGGTTCATATATATTATAAGTGATTTTGATGAGTAGGATGTTATGGTATCTTATTGTTATGATTAGAGTTTGAGGTTTGGTATGGTAGTGAAATGAGATGGTAATTTTGTGGTTTTGATTTAAAGAAACTTAAGTATGATTAAAGTTAGGTTTAAGCATATGTATGAATGATTAAAATTGAATTGGTTGGGATTGTTATGATGTGATAAGGATGGGTGTTTGTTGTGTGTTGGATTTGAGGATGGTTTGTGTTGATTGTGGATAGTTTAAAAAATGGGAAATCGCGTAAACATAGCCGTCGTAACGTCCGATTTTCTTTGGACTGTTTTTGTGCATAGCATTAGGACCCGAGAACCCCCTGCTAAATTGTGACCACTGCCATGTTTAGATAGCTCATGTTACGAGCTTCGTTTTGATATGTAGTTCATTCGATTCCGATTTACGGTTTAGGAGAAACGACCGTTTCAAGTAACGGCGTTTCACGAACGAAACTTTTTCCCTCGCCTTACTTTGAAATGTAGGTTAAAGACCAAAAAGGGTTAATTAATGCATGAAACATTTATGGTAAGTGTGCTAGGCAGTTAGTAAGACACTCGCGAAGGAATCGCCTTAAAACTCGTAAAGGTTAAATTATTAAAAATGGTGGAGCCGCGGGTACCCGAGTGACTTAAGCGAATCAGTGAGCGCAAAACAAGCGTTAGAGTCTAAGTTAGTTAAAGTATAGATTTACAAGTGACTTTGGTTTAATTCCAACTTACTTGTTGTTTATAGGTTACCAGACTCGTCCCGAGCCATTCGTAACCCCAGTCGCTCAGGCAAGTTTTCTACCCGTTATACTGTTGTTGTGATGTAAATATATGTATATGCATTATCTTGTGATATTGCATGATTGTTATTAGCAAATTTTGCGATATATTGGAGCATGCTAATATGGTATATATGCATGTCTGTTTCGTAATCTGGTTATCTATCTGTTGATTTCAATGCTTATAGTTGCATAATACCTATGCTAGAAATAAGCAAGTAGTTGAGTATACCCTTAGTATAGGGGATAAAAGGTGAACATATTTCTAAACCGGGAGTCGATGTTCCCGAGTATATTATATATATATATTTATATATATATATATATATATGGATATAGTTTTTAAAACTATGGATCGAATAAGGTTTATTCGATACCTTTATTCTATTATTTGAATATTATTTGAATATTCATTCGAGGGCTTATGACTCAGTTTATTTTATTATTTGAATATTATTTGAATATTCATTCGAGGGCTTATGACTCAGTTTATTTTATTAATTGAATATTATTTGAATATTCATTCGAGGGTTTATGACTCAGTTTATATTATTTATTGAATATTATTTGAATATTCATTTGAGGATCTATGACTCCGATTATTTGCTGAAATATATTCTTTATTTTATTAAAGAATAAGGTGTAAATAATCAAACTTATTTTCGATTATTCAATTAAAGATAATACTTTTATATAAGTATATCTTGGGTTATTTAATACTCGTTTCAAGTATAAATTTTAATACTTCTACTTCAATTATTTTTATAAAGATTATTCTTTATGGGAATATTATTTAATTAATAATATTCAGATATTTTCTAAATATTCTGGGGACTGATTTACTTCATTAAATCAGCTTTACTCCAAACACTCTTTAAAGTGTTTTCGAGTCTTCAAAATGATTTTTAAAAGTCAGAGCGGATCCCAAAACTTTTTTTTTTATATTTAAGATCTTCCTTTTAAGGGGATTTAAATACTCGCTCAAAAACCTGGGGAATCCGGCTCTGTGGTGTATTTTATATTCGCAACAAGGTTGCAGATTTGGTAAATGAATTGATTACTTGCCCAACGTTCGGGAAGTAAGCCCCTCTCATTGAGTCGGCATAAGCGACAGGCCGAGGTACGGTCTATTATTGTGTAAGTGGCTCAGTGGGAGTCCATCAAATGCATAAGTGGCTGAGTGGCAGTCCAGCATAGGTCTTAATTATGACCAGGGTGATGACCAGTGGGGAATTCGTCCATCTACTAGTAGAAAAGGTTACTTATTGGTATCTTTGCCTGATCAGCGAGATATCGGGTTTATGCCAAAATTCTTTTCCTTTCCAAAATTCATTGGATGTTTCAAACTCTGTTCATACTTTACATAACAGAGGTTCCAGGAAATGTTTAAGAGATATATATATGTGGATATATATATATCGGGACCAAATAAAGTATCTCGTAACTTTATTTCATTCAATAATATTTCAAAGATTGAATCTATTCAAATCTTGTCTTGTAGTCTCATCTATGTGATGAACTTTTGAAACTGATTATAACTTGAACGGTGGTAGTTCAAGTAGTATTGGGAAAGATATAAGTATATTGGGGTATTTGGTAACCTCATCTTTTAAACTTATATCTAATTAATAATTGTCTTATGAATGACAAAGATTTTCAGAAAAACGTTGAGACAAGGTTAGATATATGAGATCACCTTGCAACGATATTTTTTTTATATACAGTTATACACTGGGACTTTGTGTATATTGTGCATGGAAGAGGACTTCCAATATTTTGAAAAGTATATATGTATATATATATACTGAATATTTTGCGACTTCATCGCATTAAGATATCAACTTGGTTCATTTCTTTTGACCAAGACTTTCATGAGTATTATGAGTAGGCTCATATATTGTAAATCATTATACATATTATTTTGGTGGGCTTGCTGCTCACCCTTGCTTTATTTCTTCATCACACAACAACAGTTAGGAAAGATGGCCAGACTCCAGCAGACCCAGCGCAAGCGCGCGGGAAGCGTCCCGCGTCTTCCTGTTGATGTTGTAGCTGCTATAGCTGCAGAGGTAGATCTATTGTAGATCAGACCATCTACTTTTGAGAATCAATTATGTATAATTATAACTTGTGGCAGATAATGGCAATTAACTGTAAATTTATCAAGTAATCATTTTGGGTTGTAATAACTTTTAAATTGTGGATTCAAAGACTTGTACTTATTTCAATTTCATCTCTGAGACTATAACGGGTTGTGGTGTGTGTTAGTGTGGGGTCACAGCATAAGGTTATTTATTATTAATTAAGTGAAGTGATATTGTGGAAAGAAGGACCGTGACAACCCGGATCCCCGACCCCGGATCTGGGGGCGTTACAGAAATGGTATCAGAGCTAAGCGTTATAAACCTCAGAGATGATGGGACGTTAAGATAATAAGTTCACTAAGATAATAAGAACTCTTGCCAAGTTCATAGTCGGACTACCTAACGTAGTACTGACAGTTAAAACCCTTATGGGAACCCTTATAAATGTAGCGATAGAAGCGTAGTTCGTTATCGTATATGGTAGCGGGACTCCGAACCCTGAAGTTGAGGAACATCAACGCGATGATGTTTTATTATTTATTGGGGATCAGATTATGGATCCGATAGAGCGTCCTAACGCGGGACCGGATGATGTTGATATTGAGGATGTAGCGGTTGAGGATGTTGTCCTAGAAGGGATAGTTGCTGAGAAGGATCCCATGGAGGATCCTGACAAGAATGAATAAAGGACCACTGATGAATTGATGACCATGGTTAGGTCGACTACCAGAGGTAGGATTGGTCGGTCACTATCGGAGGTTCGTTCAAGTTGTAAAGATAGTAGCCCCTTTAACGCGGCTTACTCGTAAGACTGAGAAGTTCGAATGGACAGAGAAATACGAGAACAGCTTTCAAGAACTGAAGCAGAGGTTGGTGATGGCCCCTATGCTGGCGTTGCCGGATGGAAAAGGAGATTTTGTGAAGTGTAGTGATGCTTCGCACAAGGGCTTAGGGTGCGTGCTTATGCAGCACGGTAAGGTAATCGCGTACATGTCAAGACAATTAAGGTAATATGAAATTCGATATCCCCGCCCATGAGCTTAGGCTCGTGGCAATAGTTTTACCCTAAAGATTGGAGGCACTACTTGTATGGAGAGAAGTGCGAGAATTACCTAAGCCATAAGTGCTCTAGTACATTTTCACGTAGAAAGAGCTCAACATATGCCATAGGAGGCAGTTAGAGCTAATCAAGAATAATGATTGGGAGATTCTTTATCATTCGGGGAAAGCCAATATGGTGGCTGATGCCCTTAGTAAAAAGGAGAGACTCAAGATGATAATGTCTTTGGGAGAGTTTATAAGAGATTTTGAGAAAATGGAAATAGTAGTGAAGGTAACCGGAGCCGGTACCGAAAAGCTGTTTGAGATTGCAATACAGCCCGAATTATTGGAAAAGATCATATTGTGCCAGAAAAAGTTATGAATGAAGGCAGAGAGCCAAAAAAAAAAAAAAATTAGATAAGAGGTTAATACCGAGAAGAATGAGAAGGGAATAATGAGGTATTCCTACAGAATTTGGGTTCCAAATGTTCAAGAGCTTAAAGATGAGATCTTAGATGAAAGCTAGCTCAAGGAATAAGATTAGGGGCAAACCTTGAATGTGATAATCAGGGAGGTCGCAATTAAGATAAAAGGAACCCAGAATATAATAAAGTGGAAAATGAGGATTTTAAATTAAAAGATGACCCCAATTATGGGGAGTAGGAAGAAATATTTAGACAAAAAAAAAAGCAGAAGTCGAGCGAGATAAGGAGACCCGAGGCGGTACTCCTATACGGAAATTCATGGACCTATCTAAACAGAACTTATACTTTATTCCCAACCACCACCTTGAGGAAACAATGCGATAGGAAATTCTTTCAGGACCTTTAAGTCGCTAAGCTCTCAGAGTTCCAAGGAACAAGCTGACCCAGTCGAGGCAAGAGCCCGGCTAAAAGAAATATAGGGAATCATTTGAGATTCTGAATGATTGACGAATCACAAAAGAGTGTTTTTGTCACTTACCCTCCTAAGGGAGAGACCACCCGCTGGTGAAAGACCAAGAAAGGTACGGAGCCAGAGGTTATGATAAACTGATTAAAGTTCAGCCAATTGTTTTCGGGAAAGTAATTCCCAAGGTTATGGAGAGAGTGTAAAAGCTTTAGAGCCAGAACAAAGGCAAAAGAGTTTGAGGTATGATAAGGGAGTCAGGTATGAGGAAACCCTAAAGACTCATAGCAATAGAAATAGAAAAGTATGTAATCGTCAGGATGATGATGATCCACCATGAGTTAAAATTGATGGTTGAAGGCATAACAGATACATATATTGTACCCCCTTTAAGTTGGGAGGATTCGAGGAAACCTTGAGATAGTTCGAAGGATAAATATCGAGACACGGATAGACTGAGGAGACAAGAAAGTAAGAAATCAGGAAAAAAAAAAAATTGGATGAAGGAAGTGACCTTCAAGAATGTGAAGTGTAAGACCGGTGGCGTGATACCCAGAAAGGGAGATGCCAGGTATGAGAGATATCCCAACATTGAGATGACTGTTGAGATAAATAACAAAAGTAAATAAGGAATTATTAAGAAGAAGTTCACGTTGAACACGACCAATATCTTCCAGAACATCCATGTTATCGTTACCAGATTAGGCAAGAAAAGCGGATAACCGTTGTTATCTTTTGGAGGCCATTTTGATTAACCTCATTTTGTATACAGATGTTATTGTGAAATTAGGCATTTACTATCGAGGTGGGAATGATTGAATAAGATACCCATATCAGGGATATATGACTTTATTTATCCATGGAAGGATGCTTGTACCTTTTTAAAGGTGGAATTAAGGATAGAACATCAGTAACTTAAAACGAATCCTAGGGGAATGCATAAAGGTTGGCATTTCACCCTTGATAGGGATAGTATGAGTTTTGACAGTATGAATTGGAAAGCATTAAGGTAATAATAACCTTTAAGGATCAGTGGAGAAATTTTTCAGAAGTATATAGACAATGGTTCTAGTATCAGTAAATGGTATTTTGATATGCCCTGTATATAGGGAATATAGGAGGAACGATTGAAGGATAACCTTAGAGGTTTTACAAGGAGAAAGGAAATATTTGAAATTCTCAAGAATAAAAATGTTGATAAAGGAAATATGACATAATTATAATGATGCCAAGTGGGGCACGTGTTAAACCACGAGAAAGTATGGATCGAACCAGTAAAGGTCGAAATTATTCAGGGCAATTAGGACTTAAGATAAAAGATGTTCTAAGTATGATTGAGAGTCAGTCGTGACAGTGATTAACCTCTAAAGACTGAAGCAATAACTTATGGAAAAATGGTGATATTTTTTTTTACTCATCAGATTTTAAGGAATACATCTTCATAAAAGCAGTGATTGAAATAAGGTAGAAAATTTATTTGGAGGTGGTTAAAATGACATTGACTGTAAGGAAATTTTACTATCAGGAAAGGCCAAAGAGGTGGCCGACACTTTAAAGGTAAGTGGATAATTATAGGCGCGTGTGCCAAAAGAATACAGTGATGATGGTTAAAACTGTGAAGGTGGTATTATGGTTTGGAAGATTGACATTCCTTCTGATGACTGTGCAATACCCAACCGTAATAGTAGTTGGTAAAGGTATAATTCGTGTAATCGCCATGAACGGGCTATCTATCTTAGAAGGTCCTATCTTGAGATAAGCCAGGACCATGTTTCAAAAAGGACTAGACGAACCTTTGAGTAAGTCTTCTATTTAAGGCATATGATTTAGAATGGTATTAACCTGCTATCGGTGCTTTGATTGAAACTCTTCTGCAATTTTATATGCTTCATGTCATGTATGTATGTCAGGATCAGGAGTGTACTCCATGAATCATGAATGGTGATTATGTTACCTCCTTAGAAGGATTTGATACGACATGTATGGACTCCGTATGGTTAGATATTAAGATTTTATGGAAAAATGAATGACTACAGTGGGTCAGTGGTGGACCATAGTAAGGCAGCAATGATTCTGCGAGTATTGAGCTGATTATAACCGTGAGAGTTGTATTGGAATGGGTGTTGAGATTGAGTACCACTAATCGGGTCGTGGTAGTGTATAAGTTATCATTGATAGACTAATTAAGTAGAGTATCTACCTAGTGAATTATTATTCTTTCTTATCAATAGAGAGTCGTATTATTATACGAGGAAGGTTGCGGTGCAAGCATAGAATTCTAGTAGCGATGATGTATAGAATGAGATCCCAGATTCGATTTTCGATGTCGAGGGAGTTTCAAAGGTGATTGTGTTTAAACTCGAGGAAGAGCATGGGTCCATAGAATGATGGACGGAATAAAAATATTTAGGCATGGGAAATACGATGCTATAATACTTGATGCTGATATAAATACGTTTATGTTTTGTTCTCCTATGACAAACCTCTATAATTCAGAGGTAGGTTCCAAGCCAGATATTTTGTGGCAGTATATATATATTTTTTTATATACAATTCTCTTCAGTTCGTTCTTTTCTCTTCTTTTCATTTCATGTAATCTGAGAAGAACAACCCTTCCAGAAGGGGAGGTATTGCCGAATGACTATCTATCTGTGTGATAGAAGCCTAGTAGGATACCATCTATTGTTTAATTGCTTGTCAAGTACTAAAGGCTGGCCACCTTCTGTACTAACTATGCAATATAACAAGTGTTCATGATCATATTGATCTCTCAACAAATTCCTTTACTTCTATTTGATTGATCAAATTTTGGAAAATAGAAACAACTGAAAAAGGAGTAATAAAGTAGTGGTAGTATGCGGAATGGAAACACATTCGTGATACTGAGGTTGACGTGGTTATTAAAAGGTTATAGAACGCTAGCGAGCAAAAGTATAACCCGTATAATATTAGGAACGGAAGGTGATAGCGATTACGAACTGGAAAAGAATGGGTATTGAAAAGCAAAAGCTTTAATGTTAAAAGCTATAATAAGAGTCTGTGCAATAGACTTGAAAGAAATTAGAATGATCACTTAACACGGATTGAGTTTTCTTACGACAATAGATCATATGTCAGTATTGAGATATCGCCTTATGAAAACCTTGAGGGAAGACAATGTCGATCTCCCTTATGTTAGGATGAAGTTGTAGAGCGCAAGATGCTCGGACCCGCAGTAGTCCAAAGGACCAAGGATATGATAGATCTAATCAGAGGACGGCTGGTAGTAGCCCAAGATGGACATGATAAGTATGTTGATTTCACACGAAAGGATAAAGAGTATGAAATAGGGGACCTAGTAATGTTATAGGTATCCCTTAGAAAGGATTGATGAGGTTCGGAAAGAAAGGAAAGCTAAGTCTACAATTTGTTGGACCCTTGGATATATTAAGATGTTTGGGAAGTTAGCATGTGAGCTAGCCCTAACCCCGAACATGTAGCAGGTCATAACGTGTTTCACGTATCAATGTTAAGGAAGTGTAATTCAGATGCCAGATAAATAGAGGCATATGAGCGCATAGATATGCAACCCGACGTAACCTATATGGAGCAACCAGGAAGGGTTATAGAGTGAAAAAGGAACAAGTGCTTAGGAGAAGGATTATCAAACTAGGCAGAGTTTGGTGGTAGAACCACAATGTGGGAAAATGGACTCGAGAGTTAGAAAGTGTAATGCTAAGCAAGTATTCCCATTTGTTTTCTATCTGATTCCGGGACGGAATCCTTTTAAGGAGGGGAGACTGTAATAACCCCAATTTTTGGGAATTTTTGAAACCCTTATGAATAGTGTTTTTGCTGAACGAGAAAACTTTTCATGCCACGCTATGTAGGGGTTCTGTTATTGATCTTATGGGATATTATTAGTACTCTATGTGGTATATAAGTGTATGTAAAGATCATCAGAATCCAATTCCGAACACTTTGGTTTTTCCCGGAAATCCATAAGATACGGAGAGAATTGAGTATAAGGTAACAGAATAAAAAGGATTTAAATTAAAGGATTATAATAGAGGATCATAAAAAGGAATATAATGTATTGAGAAAGGTTAAGGGAACCTAAGTAATAAGATCCCGGGTATGATCCTTCAAACGATAAACGAGAACGAAAGTTAAGCGAACCGTACAACAGATCAGCGGTCATTAGGCAAACGATTAGGAAGTTAATCAAAGGGATTAATGGGAGTGATGTCATCCAACCAATAGAAAGGAGACAAGGAAGGGAGGATGACATCATAAGGGTGACATAAGCATGACATGGAAGGAAGGAGGTGTGGTTGATTTAGGACCACACAAATTCAAGGGCAAGGTGGTAATTTGCTAAATCAAAAACAAAACCAAGCCAACCAACTAGCAAATCATTTCATCAAAAATCAAAAAAAATCAGCCAAGGCATTGTTCTTCACATTCAAACCGGTTGGTTGCCAAGTGATGCAACTGAAGCACGGAAGTTAACTGTTCGAGCACTAAGGTACTCTTTGATATATGAGATTCTTTACAAAAGATCTTTCGTGGTTCCCTACTTGAGGTGTCTCAGGCCTGATGAGGCACGCTTGGCTCTTGAAGAAGTGCGTGAAGGTATTTGTGGACAACACTTGGGGGGCAGGGCCTTGGCTCATAAGATAACTCGTCTAGGCTTTTATTGGCCGGAAATGATGGCTGATGCCAAAGAATATACGAAGAAGTGTGACCGCTGTCAGAAGCATGCACCTGTTGTTAGACAACCTCCCGAGATGCTGACATCTATCAACTCGCCTATTCCCTTTGTTATGTGGGGGATGTATATTCTAGGGCCCTTCCCTATGGCTACGACACAAAGGAAGTTTCTGATTGTAGCCATTTATTATTTCACTAAGTGGATTGAAGCCAAACCCTTGGCCAAAATCACAACTAAACAGGTTGCACAATTCCTGTGGGAAAACATTATGTGCCGATATGGAATTCCCCGTGTCCTAGTCACCGACAATGGAACGCAGTTTAACAACGAGGAATTCAAGAAGTGTAACACCCCCAGATCCGGGGTCGGGGATCCGGGTCGTCACGGTCTTTCTTTCCACAATATCACTTCACTTAATTAATAATAAATAACCTTATGCTGTGACCCCACACTAACACACACCACAACCCGTTATAGTCTCAGAGATGAAATTTAAATAAGTACAAGTCTTTGAATCCACAATTTAAAAGTTATTACAACCCAAAATGATTACTTGATAAATTTACAGTTAATTGCCATTATCTGCCACAAGTTATAATTATACATAATTGACTCTCAAAAGTAGATGGTCTGATCTACAATAGATCTACCTCTGCAGCTATAGCAGCTACAACATCAACGGGAAGACGCGGGACGCTTCCACGCGCTTGCGCTGGGTCTGCTGGAGTCTAGCCATCTTTCCTAACTGTTGTTGTGTGATGAAGAAATAAAGCAAGGGTGAGCAGCAAGCCCACCAAAATAATATGTATAATGATTTACAATATATGAGCCTTCTCATAGCACTCATGAAAGTCTTGGTCAAAAGAAATGAACCAAGTTGATATCTTAATGCGATGAAGTCGCAAAATATTCAGTATATATATATATACATATATACTTTTCAAAATATGGGAAGTCCTCTTCCATGCATAATATACACAGAGTTCCAGTGTATAACTGTATAAAAAAATATCGTTGCAAGGTGATCTCATATATCTAACCTTGTCTCAACGTTTTTCTGAAAATCTTTGTCATGCATAAGATAATCATTTACTAGATATAAGTTTAAAAGATGAAGTTATAAGGTACTCCAATATACTTATATCTTTCCCAAATACTACTTGAACTACCCCCGTTCAAGTTATAATCAGTTTCAAAGGTTCATCACATAGATGAGACTACAAGACAAGATTTGAATAGATTCAATCTTTGAATATCATTATAAATAATGAAGTTACGAGATACTTCATTAAGTCCCGATATATAAATATATTCATATATATATCTCCCATACATTTCCTGAAAATCGCTGTCGTGTAAAGTATGAACAGAGTTGCAATATCCAATGAATTTGGAAGGAAAAGAATTTTGGCATAAACCAGATATCTTGCTGATCAGGCAAAGATACCAATAAGTAACCTTTTCTACTAGTAGATGGATGAATCCCCCACCGGTCATCACCCTAGCCACATAAGGACCTTGTGCTGGACCGCCACCCGGCCTCTTACGCGTTGATGGACTGCCACCCAGCCACTTACACATTATAGACCGTACCCCGGCCTGTCGCTTATGCCGACTCAATCAGATGGACTTACTTCCCGAACATTGGGCAAGTAATCAAATTGTTTTCTCAAAACAGCAACCATGTTGCGAATATAAAATACACCACAGAGCCGGATCCCCGAGATTTTTGAGCGAATATTCAAGTCTCCTTCGAAAGGAAGATCTTAAATCGGAAAACGAGTTTTGGGATCCGCTCTAACTTTTAAAATCATTTTGAAGACTCGAAAACACTTTAAAGAGTGTTTGGAATAATGCTGATTTAATAAAGTAAATCAGTCTCAATATAAAAGAAATATCTGAATATTATTATTTAAATAATATTCCCATAAAGAATAATTGAGGTAGAAGTTGGAAAACTTATACTTGAAATGAGTATTAAATAACCAAAGATATACTTATACGAAAGTACTATCTTTATTTGAATAATCAAAAATAAGTTTGATTATCGACACCTTATTCTTTAATAAAATAAAAAAAATATCTTAGCAAATAATCGGAGTCATAGATCCTCAAATTAATATTCAAATAATATTCATTAAATAATATAAACTGAGTCATAAGCCCTCGAATGAATACTCAAATAATAAAATAAAATGAGTCATAAGCCCTCGAATGAATATTCAAATAATATTCAAATAATAAAATAAACTGAGTCATAAGCCCTCGAATGAATATTCGAAATAATATTCGATTAATAAAATAAAAGGAGTCATAAGTCCTCGGATGAATATTCAAGTTATATTCAATTAAGTAAAATAAAGGTATCGAATAAACCTTATTCGATCAATAGTTTTGAAAACCATATCCATATATATATAAATATATATATATATATAATATACTCGGGAACATCGACTCCCGGTTTAGAAATATATTCACCTTTGGGTCCCCTATACTAAGGGTATACGCAACTACTGCTTATTTCTAGCATAGGTATTATGCAACTATAAGCATTGAAATCAACAGATAGATAACCAGATTACGAAACAGACATGCATATATACCATATCAGCATGCTCCAATATATCGCAAAAATTGCTAATAACAATCATGCACTTATCACAAGATATTGCATATACATATATTTACATCACAATAACGGTATAACGGGTAGAAAACTTGCCTGAGCGACTTGAGGTGATAAAAGGCTCGGGACGAGTCTGGTAACCTATAAACAACAAGTAAGTTGGAATTAAACCAAAATCACTTGTAAATCTATACTTTAACTAACTTAGACTCTAACGCTTGTTTTGCGCTCACTGATTCGCTTAAGTCACTCGGGTACCCTCGGCTCCACCATTTTTAATAATTTAACCTTTACGAGTTTTAAAGCGATTCCTTCGCGAGTGTCTTACCAACTGCCTAACACACTTACCATAAATGTTTCATAAATTAATTAACCCTTTTTGGTCTTTAACCTATGTTTCAAAGTAAGGCGAGGGGAAAAGTTTCGTTCGCAAAACGCCGTTACTTGAAACGGTCGTTTCTCCTAAACCGTGCATCGGAATCGAACGAACTACATATCAAAACGAAGCTCGTAACATGAGCTATCTAAACATGGCAGTGGTCATAATCTAGCAGGGGGTTCTCGGGTCCTAATGCTATGCACAAAAACAGTCCAAAGAAAATCGGACGTTACGACGACTATGTTTACGCGATTTCCAATATTTTAAACCATTCAAACCCATTCCAAATCAACCTCAAATCCAACATACAACCAACATCCATCCTCATCACATCATAACAACCCCAACCAATTCAATTTAATCATTCATACTTATGCCTAAGTTTAACTTTAATCATACTTAAGTTCTTTTCATCAAAACCTCAACATTTACCATTCCATTTCACTACCATTTCAAATCCCAAACTCTAATCACAACAACAAGCTACAATATCATCCTACTAATCAAAATAATCTTATAATATATAGGAATCTAGGGTTTGGAGATGGTATACCTTCCTTGAAGTGGTGGGAGGAGCTAGGAAGCCTTAAGAAGCTTTGAGAAGTCTTAGGAAAACTTGGATCTTCAAGAAAAACAAGAAGAACTTCAAGTTAAAAACTTGAAAACACTATTCATAGTCTTCTTCTTTGATTAAATGGAGAAGATGGAGAAGGAATTGATGGCTTAAACTCATGATATAGCCCTAACTAAGCATGAAGATGATTAGGGAATTAACTCACCAATTTAGGAAGCTTGGATCTTGAGTTTTTGAATTCTTTCCCATTTGCAATAGTAAAAAGCCGAGAGCATGATGAACCATGCCTTGGTTTCTTTTTGATTTTGATGAAAATGATTTTGCTTGGCTTGGTTGGCTTGTTTTTGTGTTTGATTTAGTTAATTACCTAGTTGCCCTTGATTTTGTGTGGTTAAAAAGTCACCACATCTCCTTCCTTTTTTTGTCATGCCTATGTCACCTTGCACATGTCATAATGCTCCCACTTGTCCACACCTTGTGGTTTGATGATGTCACAGTCCCTGGCTTCTTGTACAAGCTTGTCTCTTGGTCACTTATTTGTTTTACGGTTCGCTTATCTTTCGTTCTCGTTTATCGTTTGAGGGATCATACCCGGGATCTTATTACTTAGGTTCCCTTAACCTTTCTCAATATATTGTATTCCTTTTATGATCCTCTCTTATAATCCTTTAATTTAAATCCTTTTTATCCTGTTACCTTATACTCAATTCTCTCCGTATCTAGTGGATTTCCGGGAAAAACCAAAGTGTTCGGAATTGGATTCTGACGATCTTTACATACACTTATATACCATATAGAGTACTAATAAAATCTCAGAATATCCATAACAGAACCCCTACATAGTGTGGCATGAAAAGTTTTCTCGTTCAGCAAAAACACTATTCATAAGGGTTTCAAAATTTCTCAAAAAATTGGGGTTATTACAAGAAGTATTGTGAAGAAAATGAAATTGAGTTACGGTTCACCTCCGTGGCTCACCCACAAGCCAATGGGCAAGCGGAAGTAGCAAATCGAATAATCCTGGATGGACTAAAGAAGAGGATCGAGAAGTCAAGAAATAATTGGGTGGATGAGATACTTCCCATATTATGGGCCTATAGGACTACCTGTAGAGTCACGACAGGAGCAACTCCCTGCATGTTGGCGTATGGGGCAGAAGCAGTAGTTCCAGTGGAGATATCACATTCCTCTCCAAGGATTCAGGCTTTCAATACTGAGGAAAATGAGGAAGGACAAAGGTTAGCTCTAGACTTAATCGATGAAGTGCGAGATGAAGCACATGCAAAGATAGTAGAGTATCAAAAGAAGGCTTCATTCTACTACAACTTAAGGGTTAAAGAAAGGTTCTTTAAACAAGGTGACCTAGTCTTGAGGAAGATAGAAGCTTCTGGGGTAGGACAGAAAGGGAAACTTGCCCCAAATTGGGAAGGGCCGTCCAAAGTCAAGAGCGTTCAGGGTAGAGGAACCTACAAGCTGGAGACTATGGATGGTTTTGAAGTCCCGAGAAGCTGGACGCGCAAAACCTGAAGGTTTACTACGTGTAAGATAGTCGAAGTACGATTCTCACTTGTCATTGTGACAAGTAGGTTTAAAAGCACCTTGAAGCTTCGTTTGCGTAGGATTTTTATTTTCTAGCTATTATTGATCAGGGTCGAACCCATATTATGTAAGGTTTTGGAAAACCAGACTTGAAATTGAAGAGTTCGAAATTATTTCAACCTATGGATGTTTGAATACTTGTGTGGCCCATTAGGTCAAGTTTGAATGCATATTAAAGTATCGGAAAAATAAAGGAGAGAGATGCGAATAGGGAGAGTAGCATATAAAATAACCCCGGAGGGTAATAAGTTTTAATACAAGCAAAAGTCCAGACATAAGTTAAGGATAAAATTACAAAATAAAAAAACTACTCCTCCATGCGGGAGCCTTCATTCTCTTGCTCCTTATCAGCGCCTTCAGCATCCTTCGCAGGAGAAGCGGGAGGAGAAGCAGTGTTAGGATCCAAGATGCGATCATCTGGCTGAGGGGAGTTGAAGAGGGTATCTATGATGTCCTCCGACTCAGCCTGCTCAGGACTTATAAAGTCCTTAGGGTCGACTAAGCCCGGGTGCTTCTCAGAAACCGCCTTTACGGCCGCATCCCATCCCTGAGTAAACTGTAGGGAATAAAGACCTTCATCATGAATCTCCATGAGATTCTTAAACTTGTCAGAATCCATGTAGTCATCAATGAGCTTATCCATATCGCTCCTAAGTTTCACCAGCTCGGAATGAGCCTTAGCCAGCTCATCTTTCTTCGTGTCCAGCTTCTTCTCCAGGACCTTGGCTCTCTCCTCCCATTTCTTCATCTCCTTTTCAAACCCATCTGAGTTACCCTTCCAGGACCTAGCCTGATGGAGGGCCGCCTGAAAGTAGGTATTACTCTGCAAAGAAATATGTATGAGTTAGCACAAGTTCGTTGAAATACGAGAAAGTTGAGATTCAAAGAAAAAGAGAAAAAAGAAAGTTACCGCAGCTTGGGCTTGAGAACCCAGAAGCTCAATAGTCTCGATATCACTCCCCGTAACAATGTCAGTAAAGTCGTGGGGAGTGATGGAATGGTACGACCAATCCTTAGCGTGTTTGGTGGATCCAACCACCGTATCGCTCCTCCTGAAGCCCCAGTTAGGCCTGAAGGAATGTGCCTTAAGTGGAGGATCCACATCGTCCCCCAGCTCGACCACCGGGACGTGGGGCTTAAGAAAAGAAGGACCGTCAGGTTTGCTCCTGGGGTCCCTGTTTAGCTTGGCCCTCTTCTGGCGGCCTGACTCCCCTTCCTTGGGCCTGTTGACATTATTGATGGCCTCGCAAGCTGTAAAAGAAAGATAGAAAGAATATTAAATTGCAGGAGAGATAAAACGTTACAATTAAAAGGAAGGAAAAATGGTTATCCAGTTATAAATTTACCCTTATCACTGGCCTGAGGGAGACCGACTTTCTTCAAGGAAAACTCCTCTAAGAAGGTCCAAGTGTCTGTTTTCCCATCATCTGAAATTAAGGCTTGGTAGGCCACCTCCTCCTCATCAGATAATCTGATGCTACGTAGACTCCCATCTAACACTTTCCAAAAGGGCCTACGGAAGAGTGTGGCCCAATCACCCCCAGCCCAGGTCAGCCTCACAAACTCGTCCCTCCATTTGGGGTTGTTCTCAACTATGGAATTACTATCAAAGATATGAAGGATTTTGGGCCTTTGACGAATTAAAACCCAACCTGGTTGACTCATGGAGCTATTATAGAATTGGAAAGCTTTCCTAAAGACAGTTACGGAAAGAGGAAAATTGTTTCTAAGACAAAGAACCATAAAACAGATAATGTTCCTCCAAGCGTTAGGAGGGAGTTGACAAGGGTTGATTTGTACATCGGCAAGTAAGCGAGGAATAAATTCATGGAATGGGAACCTAAGACCCGCGGTCAGGGCTCCTCGATAGATAAACAAAGTATCCCCCTCCCAATTACAAGTCCTATCCCCAGGGGCGGCTGGAGTGATCCTAAGGTGGGGTGGAAGTCTGTACAGGGTGTTCATGGACTCTATCCTACCATCTAACTCATGAAAGGTGTTACCATGGTTATACGAATCTAACTCAGATAAAGAGGGATATTCATCACCTCTCGAGTTAATCATATCAAGTAGGGAAGTATATGGAGATTGAATTTGAATGTTTGTACCTCTCTTAGAGACATTCATCTTCTGCAAATGAGCCAAGTCACGATCCACCATCGATATGCTTCGATTGAAGGCTTGAAACCCAGAAAAACCTGAGAAAGGTGGAGCTGCGGTGGCTGAGGTCGCCGGAAATCTCCTTCTCAAAAGGAGAACTCTAGAGAGATTTATGAGAGACAATGAGAAATGTGAAGTGAAGTGAGGATTCTCACTTCACACTACACTTATATAGGCGAAAAGCTCGGAATACGAGGCGTTTCTAGGCCCATTTAGCCAGGCCCAACCTAAAAGCCCATCTACCAGAAATATCAGGAATAATCTAGAAGCTCCTGTGGAAAATGAAGGGTCGAAAATCGACCAGAATTTTAAAATGGTTCGATCAGAGTCCTAAGCGAAAAAGAAGAAAATCCTAATCGATACTTCAATCGATCAAGAGGGAAGAAACCTATTAAGTTCAATCAGAGCCCTGATCGACGTCAAACAGGATCCTGATCGATACTTTATTCGAACAGAAGGAAAGAAATCCCCTAAGTTCGATCAGAGTCCTGATCGACCCCAAAAAGGATCCTGATCGATATCTCATTCGAGCAAGAAGGAAGAAAACCACTAAGATCGATCAGAGTCCTGATCGACACAGAAGAGAATCCAGATCGATATTTCATTCGATCAGAACGGTAGAAAGCCACCTAGTTCGATCAGAATCCTAATGGAAATCGATCAGGATTTCTGGTCGATTAAGCCCATGCTTCAGTCGACTAGAGTGTCACTTTGAAGGCCAGTTCGATCAGAGTCCTGATTGAAATCGATCAGGAATCCTGATCGATTCCGCATAGATCCTGATCGAAGATCCCGTCGACCAGAATGTTAGTTCCTGAGCTAGTTCGATCAGGATCCTGATCGAAATCGGTCAGGAATCCTGAACGATTTTTTATACATCCTGATCGATTTGAAGGCAGAAAATAAGGGAAAAATCCAGAAAATAAGGATAAATCCCAGAAAATTAGGGAAAAATCCAGAAATTAAGGATAAATCCCAAAAAATTAGGGAAAAATCCAGAAATTAAGGATAAATCCCAGAAAATAAGGGAAAAAACCATAAATTAAGGATAAATCCCAGAAAATTAGGGAAAAATCCAGAAATTAAGGATAAATCCCAGAAAATAAGGGAAAAATTCAGAAATTAAGGATAAATCCCATAAAATTAGGGAAAAATCCAGAAATTAAGGATAAATCCTAGAAAATTAGGGACAAACCCAGAAATTAAGGGAAAATCCAGAAAATTAGGGAAAAATTCCTGGAAATTAAGATAATTCCTGAATTAAAGGAAAAATCGTTGTAAATGTGTAGGTCGCTCCACACTTTACGCAAAAACGAAACCCTGTAAGAGAACGAATAGACTTAACTTCTGCGAAACCTAATCAATGTTTTCCAAAAGTTGGGGGGCAAATGATAGGGATAAATAAATCCTGATTGTATGATTACATATTGCAAGGTGTGGGCTGCTAGGCCCAATAAGAAGATGTATGACATTCAGACCAAAAAGGTCAACATATTGATCAGGCCTGATGGACCAGATCAGGCCTGATGGAACAAAAGAAGGCCCAAAAGCCCTGATTATTTATTAATTTCATAATTAATAAATAAAGGAGGAAAACAGCTATTAAGATAAGTCCTAGTGGGGATATAGATCCTTGTAGATTGGCCTCAAGGGGACCTAAAAAGATAATGAATCAGTTTCCTACTATCTAGGACTCCAAAATCCATTCTAATTATGAGACTTGCCCACCAAGTCTCCTATACCAAGTCCAATTCAAGGACTCTCAACATCTATATAAGGGGTCTCACCCCACAAATTAGAACTACGTTTTTTGACTTGATCCTTGGCAATCAGCAAGGTACATAGGCATCTTGTTAAGGCAGATTGAGTCACGAAACAGAAGAGCAGTCAAATCGAGCTTCGCTGGTCACGTTCCTTAGTGTTAAATACAACAATTATATATATTAGTTTTTTATCCATAACACGCTGGGTCTGCTTGAGTCAGGCCATCTTTCCTAACTGTTGTTGTGTGATGAAGAAATGAAACAAGAGTGAGCATTACAGCTCGCAAGATAATATATAGTGTAAACAATAATGCAAGTATCTAAATGGATAACTTACTGGAAACCTTTATCAAGTGTAAGATAATTACTTACTGGATATAAGCAAAAATAAGGGATAAAGTTACCAAATACTTCACTATACTTATATCATTTATAAAACTACATGAACTACCACTGTTCAAAGTATTATAGGTTTCAAAAGGTCATCCCATAGATGAGACCACAAGTTAAGACTTGAATAGATTCAATCTTTGATATATTATTGAAAGAAATGAAGTTTCGAGATACTTTATTTAGTCCTGATATATATATTGTGGTGCCCTCCAAACCCGGGTCAGAATTTTGGGGTCCACACACACACCTTAATTATAACCTGCTTATAATAATAATAAAGATAATAATAATATATGCAATGACCCTACTTACCAACCACCACGGACCGCAACAGGTTAAAGTATGCACACAAGCCAAACACACTAATATATTACAAACCGTTCAAATCCCAACTATTTCAAACTCAAACTGAGTATTAAACATTATTACAAACTTTTACAAACTTAAATTATTCTAAAAGAAGCCTACTAGCTCCGCTTTCTCAACCTGAACCCCTAGCTCTCGCGCTAGACTAGGGATCCTCTTTACCAATTGGTTCCTTTTTAACTGGAAAGAATATAAACAACATCGCACAAATGAGCTAACTAGCTCAGCAAGTCACAATGATAAAACTGAGAATAATGATCATCAGATGAATATGGTTATGATATCAAGTGAACAATGGATTATGATTTAGAATTGGATATTATACTTTTAATTTAAAAAACCAAGGTTAGGTTGCTGATCAGTCACGCTCTAACCCCGAGCAAGGCACACAACATTGCTCTAACTACTGAATCCAAGGCTCACATTGGCCTAACTTGACCATTATATGGTCTGACCACGAATCTGGTCCATAATTTTATAAAAACAATCCAATTCTAACATAATAACAGAATATGCAATAATAAACAATAACCGAAATCATTAACAACAATAAATATTTAACAATGAAAGGGTTTCAATCCTTGTAAGGATCAATAAGGCAATTTAAAAGCTTGGATGCTGGGTAATGAAAGAATTGGAAAACAAAGGAATCAACGTTTCAAGGATTTGGTCTTTCCAAGTATAAGATACCATGTGTTGAGTATATAATAGTTCATTTCAGTGTTTGGTATTTAGTTTGTATGTATTTGTGGAGTAGTATCGTAGATTTGTGGTTCTTGTTTGGGTATACAATAATCAATGGATTAGAAAGAATATGATTCATGGCTCAAGAATAATAACTGAAATCAGGATTTAGGTTTCTGTGCTTCAAAGCACTTGCAATATCACAGGATTATCAAGTACTACAATATCTCGAGAAAGTTCAGAACACTTGCCTGATATTAGCTTACTACACTGCACTCGTTTCCAATCACAACCGTCTTACTCTTCAACTATCTGTTTCCCTTTCTTACGTCTTGCCTCTTCTGCTCACATATCATAAGCATCTATCAATAATTTACTCATGGAATCTATTCAACACATACTTCTATCTACCCTTCGTTTTACCCAAATCCGATTGACGGATTGAAAGTTATGCAATAATCAAGTAAAAACCGAATATATAGACCGATAGTCAATTAACAAGTCACATATAGCGTATAATACATCACGTAATCAATGATATATTATTTATAAAGAAGTCTCGGGTCATAAATAGGCTTTCTGGTATTTAAAATGATTTATAAAACATTTTTCGAAATTAAAACGGGTCGTTGGATCAATTTCGGGTTAATAAACAGGGTTCGGTTGGCCCATTCTGGCTCCGAAATAATTTTAGAATAATTCTCGAGCCTTGGAAATAATTTAGAATAATATTTTAAAGCTTGAAACTATTTTTCAGAATTTTTAAATCATTTTTAAATAATTAAATCTAATTAAATAATTAATTAAATCAATTAATCAATTAATTTTTGAATTAACTGACCAATTAATCAATTATAAATTAACTAAAATTAATTAACAAATTAATTTAGATTTATGTGTGAATTAAAAATAATTTTCAGAATTAAAATAATAATTTTTAGAATTTTCAGAATTTAAAAATGAATTTTTATAATAAAAATAAATAGGAAATATGATTTTTAAACAATTTATAAACATGAATCCTAAATTTGCAAAGTCTGGAAACTTCAGGGACCTAACTGCATCGTTTTCAAAAGTTGGGGTACTAAACTGTAATTTTCCAGCCCTTCGCCGGAAAACAGTCGGGTTCGCCGGAGAACACGTTCCCGGCGTCCTCACCCCACCAACACCTCCAGATCACATCTACACAACACCAGGAACACAACCATGCAATCAATTCATCCTAACAATCCCTGAGTTGGCCGGAATTTGGCCGTGAAGTTTTCCAGTTTCCGGCGAACATCGGAAAACTTCAAAACACAACTCCCTTCTCTACAGACCTCGTTGGTTCATGAAACTTATACGACTAGATTGCAAATTTCACAGAGAACACAACCCACTATAACACAACATCAATCTATCACAGAATAAGAAACCCCCAAATTTCAATTAAGAACATTCATACGGGTTATAAACCCTAATTTTGAAATTCGAAAATTAAACCCACTTTTGAGCATGTTATTGAACTCCAAATCAGACGTATGACATATGAAAATCATCAGGAAAACAAGCTCTACAACATGCAATCATCAAATCATACTAACAATCATCCGAACAAAAATTCATATTTTTAATGAAATAAATTCAAAAATAAATAAATTTTTAAAAAAATAACCTTGATTTCTGCAGTGAAACAAAGCTCAGAATCTGATAGAACACTTCAAATCCTTCATTTTGGTACTCAAGCTTTGAAAACAGAGATCGGTAACGCCTTCGTTTTGCTGTTTGATTCTTAGAACAATTTATGTAATTAGGGCTTTTCTCTGAAAATTATATAATTATCTGTCTGCAAATGATTTTGATACGAAATAAAATACGGTAAAAGGCTATTTATAATTACGGAAAATTAGTATCCCGTTGGATCATTCCGGATATAAAACGATACGTTTATTTGTAAAAACTGATCCAAACGGTATCGGTTTTCAGGATAATTATCCAAATCAGTACAATTTGTATTGCGGTCTTGGTCTCAGCGCCTGGTTACACGTATTACGAAGAGATAATTGGGATAGTTTAATAAAAAGCTCCCGTTTATCGAAAATACGGGTTTTATTGACTTACCAAAACGAATATTGTATCGAAAATGTTGCGCCGGGACCCGCGCAGGACAAACCGTACGCCGGATCAAAAAAGTCGAAACATGGAATATGCTCGGAATATTACAATTAGGTTAGGAAGGAGTTCTCGAAAGAGTTTTGGGTTCCAAAAACGTAATAATGGGTGACGTCGGTTGGTTCCCGTTTTTATAAAATAGATTTTAATTACCCGGAAAAAGATTTTAGAAATTTCATATGATTCTTATAAATCCATAAACCAACATAAAAGTAATTAGGAAGATATGACAATTATCTATATTTTATTTTGGACATATAAAAATTAAAATACTCAATTAATATTATTTTTGAATATTCAAGTACAGATAACACTTAACAATTAGCTCATAGAATAGATACTGAACACACATAATAATTATATAATAGCAAAAATAATTACACGATATATCCCGGATATTACATCCTTCCCCCCTTAAAAGGATTCTGTCCTCAGAATCTCTAAGAAAACAAATGAGGGTACTTTTCTCTCATATCACTTTCTAACTCCCAGGTTGACTCTTCAACCTTTGGGTTTCTCCACAATACTCTTACTAACTTTACAACTTTATTTCTCAATACTTTCTCTCTTTCCTCTAGAATCTCTATCGGATTCTCTACATATGATAAATCTGCTTGAAGTTCTATTGGCTCATATTCTATTATATGCCTGGAGTCTGGATTATATTTCTTAAGCATTGATATGTGAAAAATATTGTGAATGTGCTCCATGTGTGGAGGTAACACTAACTTGTAAGCTACCTTGCCAATACGCTTTAGGATTTCAAAAGGTCCGACATATCTTGGGTTTAGCTTCCCTTTCTTCCCAAACCTCGTTAGTCCTTTCCACGGTGATACTTTCAATAATACCAAGCTTCCTTCTTCAAATTCCATGTCTTTTCTTGACTGGTCTGCATATTTCATTTGACGATCTTGTGCGGCTATTAATCTTTTCTGGATAATTTCAACAACTTCCTTTGTCTGCTGCACCAATTCAGGTCCGAGTATTTTGCGTTCTCCTACTTCGTCCCAATATATTGGAGATCTACACTTGCGTCCATAAAGGGCTTCATAAGGTGGCATCCCAATACTGGCGTGATAACTGTTGTTATAAGCAAACTCTACCAGGGGTAAATGCTCATCCCAACTTCCTTTGAAATCAATAGCACAAACACGTAGCATGTCCTCGATTGTCTGAATCGTTCTTTCACTTTGGCCATCCGTTTGGGGGTGATAGGTTGTACTCATATTCAGTCTTGTTCCCAAACATTCTTGAAAACTCTTCCAAAATCTTGAATTAAATCTTGGATCTCGATCAGATACAATAGACACTGGAACTCCATGACGAACTACAATTTCTTTCAAGTACATATGAACTAACTTGTCGAGCGAAAATCTTTCATTTATAGGCAGAAAATGAGCTGACTTGGTAAGTCTATCTATTATAACCCAAATGGCATCATGATTAGTCCTTGTCCTTGGTAATCCAACTATGAAATCCATGGTAATATGTTCCCACTTCCATTCTGGAATCCGCTTGGTCTCTGATGCTCTGCTTTAACTCTATGACAGGTATAGCATTTGCTTATCCATTCCGCAATTTCCCTCTTCATATCTGGCCACCAATAATTCTTCTTTAAATCTCTGTACATTTTGGTACTCCCTGGATGGATGGAATATCTTGAACTATGTGCCTCTTGTAAAATTTCATTTTTCAGCTCCGTCACTGGTGGAATCCAAATTCTTGAGGAAAACCTAAGAATACCTTGATCATCTTGTTGCGTGCATAATTCCTCACCTACCAAACTATTTATATCTTGATCCATTACCTCTTTCTGGCATTTCTTTATTTTCTCCAATAACTCCGGTTGGAAAATCATACCGTACACTTTTGCTTCCTCAGGCTTGCAAATTCTAATCTCCAATTCCAATTTTTGAAATTCTTTATATATCTCTTCAGGTACGGATAATACATTTAACTTTTCCTTCCGACTTAACGCATCTGCTACAACGTTTGCCTTACCGGGATGATAATTAATCGAGCAATCATAATCCTTAATCAATTCTAACCATCTCCTTTGTCTCATATTAAGTTCCTTGTGGGTAAATATATATTTCAAACTTTTATGATCCGTGAAAATCTCACATTTTTCTCCATACAAATAATGTCTCCAAATCTTCAAAGCGAAAACTATAGCTGCTAACTCCAAATCATGAGTAGGGTACTTCTGTTCGTGTGGTTTCAATTGCCTTGACGCATACACAATCACCTTGTCGTGCTGCATAAGAACACATCCTAATCCTTTGTAAGAAGCATTGCTATAAATTACAAAATTCCCTTGATCGTCTGGAAGTGACAAAACAGGTGCTGTGATTAATCTCCGCTTCAATTCCTGAAAACTTCCTTCGCACTTGTCATTCCATATAAACTTTTCATTCTTTCGTGTAAGCTTTGTCAATGGTGTTGCAATTCTTGAGAAATTCTGAACGAATCGTCGATAATATCCTGCCAATCCCAAGAAACTTCTTACCTCAGTGGGTGTTCTCGGTCTTTCCCAATTCGTAATTGCCTCGATCTTTGCCGGGTCCACTTTGATCCCTTCGTTACTGACTATATGTCCTAAGAACTGAACTTCCTGTAGCCAAAACTCACACTTCGACAATTTAGCATATAACTTCTCTTTCCTTAAAATCTCCAAAGCTTTCCTTAAATGTTCCGCATGATCCTCCTCCATCTTTGAATAGATCAAAATATCGTCTATAAATACTATAACGAACTTGTCTAAATATTCCTTGAAAATTCTGTTCATCAGGTCCATAAACGCTGCTGGGGCGTTGACCAATCCAAAAGACATCACTAAAAACTCGTAATGTCCATACCTTGTTCTGAAAGCTATATTTGGTATATCTTCTGGTTTGATTTTCAGTTGATGATATCCCGATCGTAAATCGATTTTGGAGAAATACTTGGCTCCCTTCAATTGGTCAAACAAATCATCAATTCTGGGTAACGGATACTTATTCTTAATCGTCAACTTGTTGAGCTCCCTATAGTCGATGCACAGTCTCATGCTTCCATCCTTCTTCTTGACAAATAATACCAGTGCACCCCACGGGGATACGCTGGGTCTAATTACTCCTTTCTCTAACAGCTCTTGCAATTGTTTTGCTAATTCTTTCATCTCAACGGGCGCCATTCTATACGGGGCCTTGGATACTGGTTCAGTTCCAGGTGCTAAGTCGATTGCAAATTCAATTTCTCTATCTGGAGGAAATCCTGGTAACTCATCGGGAAATATGTCTGGAAATTCCATCACAACTGGAATATTTTCAAGTTTTGCTGGCTCCTGACTTCTGTCGATCACATATGCTACGAAATGCTCACATCCTTGTCGTAGTAACTTCTTGGCTTGAATGATCGTTAAGAACTTCTTTACCTGCTTCTGTCCCTTGAACGTTACTATTCTTTCATCTGGCGTTTTCACCATTACTTTCTTATTTCGATAATCTATCTGAGTATCATGCTTAGATAACCAATCCATCCCTAATATAACGTCAAATTCTCCTAACTTAAATGGTATCAAATCTACACAAAATTTACTACCAAAAATCTCAATCTCACAATTCCCACAAACTTGGTTAATAGTTACACGTTCTTGATTTGCTAATTCCACTGTCATTATTTCATTTAAATACCCAACTGGACAATTTAACTTACTAACAAAATCATGTGAAACAAACGATCGAGTTGCTCCCGAATCTATTAACACTTTGGCGCATAAAGAATTCACATTAAGCGTACCTGCCACGACATCCGTATCCTGGATCGCATCCTTCACCGACATGTCAAAAACTCTAGCCCTCAGAGTCTCATTCACTGTTGGGGTAGATCCCATAATCCTTAATGCATTACTGACTGGGGCTGGTGTCTTGCAATCCCTGGCCATATGTCCTGGCTTCCCACATTTAAAGCATGTAAATCCAATGGCTGGAACCTTCACTGCTGGATTCCGGATAGGCTGATCCTTATTCGCTGGTTCTCTTGCTTGCTGCTTTCGGCACTCCCTCGAGTAGTGCCCTTTCAGGTTGCATTTAAAACATACCACATTCAACTTGTTACAAACTCCTCCATGCTTCTTTCCACATACTTGACAATCTGGAAAAGTTAATCTCAACTGATTCGGCTGATTCACATTAGCTGGACGATTGCCCTGGCCTCCGTCTCCTGCATTTTGTCTCCTGAAATTAAAATTTCTCCCTGGCTGAAACTTGCCCTTCTTAAAATTTGGAAACTTCCCTGTTTGTGACTGACCCTCACTTCCCTCAACTTTCCTTTTCTTGATTTCCTTTTTTTTCTGGAACTTCTCAATCTCTGTCTCTGCGATCATAGCTTTCTGTACAACCCCGGCATAGGTATCCAATTCAAAAATAGCTACCTTCCCTCTGATCCATGGCTTCAAGCCTTGCTGGAATCTCTTAGCTTTCTTTCTATCAGTATCAACATACGAAGGCACATACCTTGACAATTCCTCAAACTTCCCCTCATAATCTGTTACTGACATGTTCCCTTGCTTTAATTCTAAAAACTTCAGCTCCATTTGATCCAGAACAAACTGAGGAAAATACTTTTCTAAAAACAATTCCTTAAACCTTTCCCAAGTAATAACATCTGTGCTTTCCAATGTCTTCACCATCTCCCACCAATAGGTGGCCTCATTCTTCAGATAGTAACTTGTAAATTCAACCTTCTGCTCCTCTTTCACTTTTACCAAGGCAAATGCCTTCTCTAATTCCTTTAACCACACATTTGCTTCAATTGGCTCTAAGGAACCCTTAAATTCTGGTGGGTTTACTGCCTGAAAAGTTTTGAAAGTTACCTGGGGATTGGTCTGTCTCTGCTGTTGTTGTGCCAGGTGAACTGTTTGTTGGGCCAAGATTTGAAGAATCTGGGCTATTGCTGGGTCCATGGGTCCTGGGTTCACATTCTGGTTTATATCATTTTGGTTGTTATTGTTGTTGTTGTTGGTTTCTTCATTCTGGGTGTTGGTGCGGGTATTTCTTCTGGGAGGCATTTTCTGTAAAGAATCAATCAATTTATTTAGCTTTTGAATCAAATCTTTGTATAAAAGAAAAGTTTTGTAAAATAGAAATATCTCTTTTTGAAAACAGTTGTAACTAAGTAAATTGCATGCTTCTTTACAGAATATAAACAGTTATGGAAAACAGGGTACATGGTATCACAGGGTATACTGGTGCAATAAATAAGGTAAAGTAAAACAGGTGCGATAAAGTAAATGACAGTGTTGGAAAGGAAAAGGTACTGATATATAGATCAAAAGTTTTAGGTAGTACAAGCGTAAAGACGCTTCAAAAGTAAAAGCAAAAAGGGTACAACAACCAACTCACTAGTCAGCATCGCTAGTCTATAAATACAACTCAAAAGTCTACTGATACACACTACACACTACTGTCCATACTACATAACCATAACAACACTGCTCAGCATCTCCATCTCAAAATCTCTAACTCAACTCCAAGGAAACTCTGGTCCTGCCAGCCTCTCAAAGTCCTCCATCACCTCAGTAGCCCAGCCCAGCAGTGCATCAGGGCCTCTGCCAGGTAGTGTAGCTCCATGTAGCCTAGCCTCAAGAACCCTCCGTGTCACATGAATCTCCTCTCGAAGCTTCCTCACACCACGATCAACATCTGTAGTCCTAATGATATGCTGTAACTCTCTAATCTGAGCCAACAAGGAATCACGCTCCAATAGAAGAGCCTCATACCGGTAATAAGGAACTGGGGAAATATAGACTGGAATGGGGCACTCGCTACTGAATGCCCAGTGGAATCTGAATCAGCTGGTGGGGGTCCTCTGACAGGTGGCCTCATGCCTGAAGGTGGAATAGCCTGCAATGGTACGGGCTGCAACACCGGTGGAGGTAGAATAGCCAATGCTGGTGGAATCACAGGACGTGGATCCGATGCTGGTGCTCCAACTGAAGGCTCTGAGTGATCAGCTGATACGGGAATAAAAGAGTCGGCCATCTCTGCTATCTGAAATCATATCGTAATATAAGAATCTCGTACCACGACGCAAACTATACTAATACCGGTTATACCATAACACTCAACCTCTCGACGTTCTATCATCCTATACCTTAGTTCTAATCCTATCCCTCTACCCATTCTCGTCAACCTAGGCTTGTGTTAGTGACTTATAACCTGTAGCTCTGATACCAAACCTGTGGCGCCCTCCAAACCCGGGTCAGAAGTTTGGGGTCCACACACACACCTTAATTATAACCTGCTTATAACAATAATAAAGATAATAATAATATATGCAGTGACCCTACTTACCAACCACCACGGACCGCAACAGGTTAAAGTATGCACACAAGCCAAACACACTAATATATTACAAACCGTTCAAATCCCAACTATTTCAAACTCAAACTGAGTATTAAACATTATTACAAACTTTTACAAACTTAAATTATTCCAAAAGAAGCCAACTAGCTCCGTTTTCTCAACCTCAACCCCTAGCTCTCGCGCTGGACTGGGGATCCTCTTTACCAATTGGTTCCTTTTTTAACTGGAAAGAATTTAAACAACATCGCACAAATGAGCTAACTAGCTTAGCAAGTCACAATGACAAAACTGAGAATAATGATCATCAGATGAATATGGTTATCATATCAAGTGAACAATGGATTATGATTTAAAATTGGATATTATACTTTTAATTTAAAAAACCAAGGTTAGGCTGCTGATCACTCACGCACTAACCCCGAGCAAGGCACACAACATTGCTCTAACTACTGGATCCAAGGCTCACATTGGCCTAACTTGACCATTATATGGTCTGACCACAAATCTGGTCCATAATTTTATAAAAACAATCCAATTCTAACATAATAACAGAATATGCAATAATAAACAATAACCGAAATCATTAACAACAATAAATGTTTAACAATGAAAGGGTTTCAATCCTTGTAAGGATCAATAAGGCAATTTAAAATCTTGGATGCTGGGTAATGAAAGAATTGGATAACAAAGGAATCAACGTTTCAAGGTTTCAAGGATTTGGTCTTTCCAAGTATAAGATACCATGGGTTGAGTATATAATAGTTCATTTCAGTGTTTGGTATTTAGTTTGTATGTATTTGTGGAGTAGTATCGTAGATTTGTGGTTCTTGTTTGGGTATACAATAATCAATGGATTAGAAAGAATATGATTCATGGCTCAAGAATAATAACTGAAATCAGGATTTAGGTTTCTGTGCTTCAAAGCACTTGCAATATCACAGGATTATCAAGTACTACAATATCTCGAGAAAGTTCAGAACACTTGCCTGATATTAGCTTACTACACTGCACTCGTTTCCAATCACAACCGTCTTACTCTTCAACTATCTGTTTCCCTTTCTTACGGCTTGCCTCTTCTGCTCACATATCATAAGCATCTATCAATAATTTACTCATGGAATTCTATTCAACACATACTTCTATCTACCCTTCGTTTTACCCAAATCCGATTAACGGATTGAAAGTTATGCAATAATCAAGTAAACACCGAATATATAGACCGATAGTCAATTAACAAGTCACATATAGCACATAATACATCACGTAATCAATGATATATTATTTATAAAGAAGTCTCGGGTCATAAATAGGCTTTCTGGTATTTAAAATGATTTTTAAAACATTTTTCGAAATTAAAACGGGTCGTTGGATCAATTTCGGGTTAATAAACAGGGTTCGGTTGGCCCATTCTGGCTCCGAAATAATTTTAGAATAATTCTCGAGCCTTGAAAATAATTTAGAATAATATTTTAAAGCTCGAAACTATTTTTCAGAATTTTTAAATCATTTTTATATAACTAAACCTAATTAAATAATTAATTAAAATCAATTAATAATTAATTAAATGAATTGATCAATTAATTTTTGAATTAATTGACTAATTAATCAATTATAAATTAACTGAAATTAATGAACTAATTAATTTAGATTTATTTGTGAATTAAAAATAATTTTCAGAATTAAAATAATAATTTTTAGAATTTTCAGAATTTAAAAATAAATTTTTATAATAAAAATAAATAGGAAATATGATTTTTAAACATTTTATAAACAGGAATCCTAAATTTGCAAAGTCTGGAAACTTCAGGGACCTAACTGCATCGTTATCAAAAGTTGGGGTACTAAACTGTAATTTTCCAGCCCTTCGCCGGAAAACAGTCGGGTTCGCCGGAGAACACGTTCCCGGCGTCCTCACCCCACCAACACCTCCAGATCACATCTACACAACACCAGGAACACAACCATGCAATCAATTCATCCTAACAATCCCTGAGTTGGCCGGAATTCGGAAAACTTCAAAACACAACTCCCTTCTCTACAGACCTCGTTGGTTCATGAAACTTATACGACTAGATTGCAAATTTCACAGAGAACACAACCCACTATAACACAACATCAATCTATCACAGAATAAGAAACCCCCAAATTTCAATTAAGAACATTCATACGGGTTATAAACCCTAATTTTGAAATTCGAAAATTAAACCCACTTTTGAGCATGTTATTGAACTCCAAATCAGACGTATGACATATGAAAATCATCAGGAAAACAAGCTCTACAACATGCAATCATCAAATCATACTAACAATCATCCGAACAAAAATTCATATTTTTAATAAAATAAATTCAAAAATAAATAAATTTTTAGAAAAATAACCTTGATTTCTGCAGTGAAACAAAGCTCAGAATCTGATAGAACACTTCAAATCCTTCGTTTTGGTTACTCAAGCTTTGAAAACAGAGATCGGTAACGCCTTCATTTTGCTGTTTGATTCTTAGAACAATTTATGTAATTAGGGCTTTTCTCTGAAAATTATATAATTATCTGTCTGCAAATGATTTTGATACGAAATAAAATACGGTAAAAGGCTATTTATAATTACGGAAAATTAGTATCCCGTTGGATTATTCCGGATATAAAACGGTATGTTTATTTGTAAAAACTGATCCAAACGATATCGGTTTTCGGGATAATTATCCAAATCAGTACAATTTGTACTGCGGTCTTGGTCTCAGCGCCTGGTTACACGTATTACGAAGTGATAATTGGGATAGTTTAATAAAAAGCTCCCGTTTATCGAAAATACGGGTTTTATTGACTTACCGAAATGAATATTGTATCGAAAATATTGCGCCGGGACCCGCGAAAGACAAACCGTACGCCGGATCGAAAAAGTCGAAATATGGAATATGCTCGGAATATTACAATTGGGTAAGGAAGGAGTTCTCGAAAGAGTTTCGGGTTCCAAAAACGTAATAACGGGTGACGTCGGTTGGTTCCCGTTTTTATAAAATAGATTTTAATTACCTTGAAAAAGATTTTAGAAATTTCATATGATTCTTATAAATCCATAAACCAACATAAAAATAATTAGGAAGATATGACAATTATCTATATTTTATTTTGGACATATAAAAATTAAAATACTCAATTAATATTATTTTTGAATATTCAAGTACATATAACACTTAACAATTAGCTCACAGAATAGATATTGAACACACATAATAATTATATAATAGCAAAAATAATTACACGATATATCCCGGATATTACATATATCCATATATATATCTCTTATACATTTCCCGGAACCCTCTGTTATATAAAGTATGAACAGAGTTTGTAATATCCAATGAATTTTGGAAAGGAAAAGAATTTTGGCATAAACTCGATATCTTGCTGATCAGGCAAAGATACCAATAAGTAACATTTTCTACTAGTAGATGGATGAATTCCCCACTGGTCATCACCCTGGCCGCAATAGGACCTTATGCTGGACTGCCACTCAACCACTTACGCATTTGATGGACTCCCACTGAGCCACTTACACTTTCATGGACGCCCACAGAGCCCATGTTGCTTATGCCGACTCAAATAGATGAACTTACTTCCCGAACGATGGGCAAGTAATCAAGATGTTTTCTCAAAATAGCAACCTCGTTGCGAATGTAAAATACACTACTGAGCCGGATCCCCCCTAGGTTTTGAGCGCGTATTTAAATCCCCTTCGAAAGGAAGATCTTAAATATAAAAATGAGTTTTGGGATCCGCTCTAATCTTTTAAAAATCATTTTGAAGACTCGAAAATATTTTTAAGAATGTTTGGAGTAATGCTGATTTAATGAAATAAATCAGTCCCGATATATTAGAAAATATCTGAATATTATTATTTAAATAATATTCCCATAAGGATAATCTTTATAAAAATAATTGAAGTAGAAGTTTTAAAAAAAACTCATACTTGAAATGAATAATAAATAACCAAAGATATACTTATACGAAAGCACAATCTTTATTTGAATAATCGAAAATAAGTTTGATTATTGAAACATTAGTCTTTAATAAAATAAAAAAATATTATTTAATAAAATAAGCGGAGTCATAAGTCCTCAAATGAATATTCAAAATAATATTCATTAAATAAAATAAACAGAGTCTTAAGTCCTCGAATGAATATTCAAAATAATATTCATTAAATAAAATAAAAGTAGTCATGAGTCCTCGAATGAATATTCAAGATAATATTCATTAATACAAATAAAGTTATCGAATAAACCTTATTCGATTAATAGTTTTGAAAACTATATCTATATATATATAAATATATATATATAATATACTCGGGAACATCGACTCCCGGTTTTAGAAAATGTTCACCTTAGGGTCCCCTATACTAAGGGTATACACAACTACTGCTTATCTCTAGCATAGGTATTATGCAACTATAAGCATTTGAATCAACAATTAGATATCAAGATTATGAAACAAGCATGCATATATACCATATCAACATGCTCCAATATATCGCAAGATTTGCTAATAACAATCATGCACTTATCACAAGATAATGCATATACATATATACATCACAACAAAAGTATAACGGGTAGAAAACTTGCCTGAGTGACTGGGGGTGATAAATGGCTTGGGACGAGTCTGGTAACCTATAAACAACATATAAGTTGGAATTAAACCAAAGTCGCTTATGAATCTATACTTTAACCAATTAGACTCTAACACTCGCTTTGCGCTCAACGATTCTCTTAAGTCGCTCGAGTACCCTCGGCTCCACCATTTTTAATAAATTAACCATTAAGGGTTTTAAGGCGATTCTTTCGCGAGTGCCTTACCAACTGCCTAATACACTTTACATAAATGATTCATACTCCAATTAGTCCTTTAAGATCTTTAACCTATGTTTCAAAGTAAGGCGAGGGGTAATGGTTCGTTTGCGAAATGCCGTTACTTAAAACGGTCGTTTCTCCTAAACCGTACATCGGATTCAAATGAACCACATATCAAAACGAAGCTCGTAACATGAACTATCTAATCATGGCAATGTTCAAATCCTAACAGTGAGTTCTCAAGTTCTGATGTTAAGAGCAAAGACAGTTTAAGTAGATCGGACATTACAACGGCTATGTTTACGCGATTACCAGTTTTTATTCTACTCCAAACCAACCACCAATCAACCACAATTCATTCATACAAATCCATCCATATCATACTACAACAGCCCCAACACCTCAAGTTCTCCAATTTATATTATTTTCAAACATGAATTAAAACTATACTTAAGTTCATTAATCAATAATCCAAGAATTACAACTCCAACTCATTACAAAACCAACCACACTCTAAGTCTACAAGAATCATGCTTCTCATAAACCATAACAACAAAACTAAACCTAATACTCAAATTAAAGTTAGGTTTTGGAGGGGTTATACCTTCCTTGGAGAGTGGAGAATCAAGTAATTAGCTTGGAATCACCCTTAAAAGTCCTTATCCAAGCTTAATCTAAACAAAAACTGAAGAACAAAAATTTAAGTTCTTGAAAAACACTATTCACCCTCTTCTTCCATGATTTTTAGGAAGAGATTGTTAATGAATTTGAAGCTCAAACTTATAGGATAGCTATATCTATGCATAAGGAGTATTAGATAATTACCTCACTAATTAACAAGGCTTGGATCTTAGATTTTGAATTTTCCTTCTTGAAATAAAGAGAAAAGCCGAGAGCTTCCTTGAAGAAATGAAGTCAACTTTGTGTTTTTTGGTGAAATGAATTGTTTTGGCTTGGTTGATGTTGTTTTGTTTTGATTTATTACTTTTAACCATGGTAACTTTTGCATGGCCAAGAATCAACCAACAACACATTTCCTTTTTGTCATGCTTATGTCACCTTGTTATGTCATCCTCCCACACTTGTCCTCTTCTTATTGGTTTGATGACATCATCCTCACTAACCTCTTTGATTAGCTTCTAATTACTTGGCTAATGACCGTTGATCTGTTATATTCGCTTAACTTTCATTTTCGTTTATCTTTTGAGGGATCATACCCGGGATCTTATTACTTGGATTTCCTTAACCTTTCTCAATACATTATATTCCTTTTATGATCCTCTCTTATAATCCTTGAATTTAAATCCTTTTTATCCTGTTACCTTGTACTCAATTCTTTCGGTATCTGGTGGATTTTCGGGAAAAATCAAAGTGTTTCAATTTGGATTCTGACGATCTTTACATACACTTATATATCATATAGAGTGCTAATAAGATCTCAGAATAACAATAAAAGAACTCCTACATAGTGTGGCATGAAAAGTTTTCTTATTCAGCAATATCAGCAAAAATACTATTCATAAGGGTTACAAAAAAAGTTCAAAATTTTGGGGTTATTACAGTCTCCCCTCCTTAAAAGGATTCCGTCCCGAAATCAAATAAAAAATAAATGGGGGTACTTTTGTAGCATTGCGCTCTCTAGTTCCCAAGTTGATTCTTCCACATTATGATTCTGCCATAGCACTCTGACTAGCTTGATCACTTTGTTCCGAAGCACCTGCTCCTTTTTATCCATAATCTTTACTGGTTTCTCCACGTAAGTCAGATCTGGTTGCATATCCACATGCTCGTACTCCACTATGTGTCTGGCATCCCGATGATACTTCCTTAGCATTGACACATGGAATACATTATGAACTTGTTGTAGGTTCGGGGGTAAGGCTAGCTCATAAGCCAACTTCCCAATCCGTCTTAGTATCTCAAAAGGTCCAATATATCTTGGGCTTAGTTTTCCTTTCTTTCCGAACCTCATTAACCCCTTCCAAGGGGATACTTTTAGTAGTACTAAATCCCCTACTTCATACTCCTTGTCCTTTCGGGATAGGTCTGCGTATTTCTTCTGTCTGTCTTGGGCTGCTACCAGCCGTCCTCTGATAAGATCCACTATGTCTTTGGTCCTTTGGACCACTTCGGGTCCGAGCATCTTCCGCTCTCCTACTTCATCCCAGTATAAGGGAGATCGACACCTTCTTCCATACAGGGCCTCATAAGGCGGCATTCCGATGCTAGCATGAAAGCTTTTATTATAAGAAAACTCGATCAACGGCAAGTGATCATCCCAACTTCCTTTAAAGTCTATTGCGCAGACTCTCAACATATCCTCTAGTGTCTGGATGGTCCTTTCACTCTGCCCATCCGTCTGGGGATGGTAAGCGGTACTCATATTTAACCTGGTCCCCGCACATTCTTGAAAGCTCCTCCAAAATCAAAATCTGGAGTTGAACCTGGGGTCTCGGTCTGAGACAATGGATGCTTGGACTCCATGTCGCGTCACTATTTCCTTAAGGTAAATGTCCACCAGTCTATCGACTGTGTATCTCTCATTGATAGGAATGAAATGAGCTGACTTTGTCAGTCGGCCTATAATCACCCATATGGCATCATGGTTGGTTTTCGTCCTTGGTAAACCGACAACAAAATCCATGGCTATCTGTTCCCATTTCCATTCGGGAATCTCCAAGGGTTGTAAAAGTCCACTGGGTCTCTGGTGCTCTGCCTTTACTCTTTGGCTAGTCAAACATTTGCTTACCCATTCTGCTACATCCCTCTTTATGTTGGGCCACCAGTAATACTCCTTCAAATCCCTATACATCTTGGTGCTTTCCGGGTGAAGGGAATACCTTGAACTATGGCTTTCATCCAAAATCTCGTCTTTAAGCTCTTGAACGTTCGGAACCCAAATCCGATAGGAGTACCTCATTATCCCTTTATCATCTTTCTCAGTATGGATCTCTTCTCCAGTCATTGACTCTCTTCCTTCATTCATTACTTTCTTGGCACAATCTAATCTTTTCCAATAACTCTGGCTGCATCGAGATCCCAAACAGTTTTTCAGTTCCGGTTCCAGTTACCTTTACTTTTATTTCCATTCTCTCGAAATCCTTTATCAATTCTTCCGAAGTCATTATCATTCTAAGTCTTTCCTTTCTACTAAGGGCATCAGCCACCACATTGGCTTTCCCCGAATGATAGAGAATCTCACAATCATAGTCCTTGATCAGCTCTAACCATCTCCTCTGGCGCATGTTGAGCTCTTTCTGCGTAAATATGTACTTGAGGCTCTTATGGTGTGTGAAAATCTCGCACTTATCTCCATACAAGTAGTGCCTCCAAATCTTTAAGGCAAAAACTATTGCCGCGAGCTCAAGGTCATGAGTAGGATATCTAATCTCATATTCCTTCAGTTGTCTCGACGCATACGCAATCACCTTGTCGTGCTGCATAAGCACACACCCTAATCCTTTGTGCGACGCGTCACTATATATCACAAAATATCTTTTTTCGTCAGGCAATGCCAACACCGGGGCCGTTACCAACCTTTTCTTTAATTCTTGAAAACTGTTCTCGCATTTTTCCGTCCATTCAAACTTCTCTGTCTTACGAGTAAGTCGTGTCAAAGGGGCTACGATCTTCGCAAATTCCTGTACAAATCTACGATAGTAGCCGGCCAATCCTATGAAACTCCTTACCTCTGTGGGTGTGGTTGGCCTTTCCCAATTTGAGACCGCCTCTATCTTGGAGGGGTCGACCAATACTCCTTCTTTATTGATCACATGTCCTAAAAACTGTACTTCATTCCGCCAGAATTCACACTTCGAGAATTTGGCATATAATTGTTCCTCTCTGAGTATTCGTAGAGCTATCCTCAAATGCTCTGCATGTTCTGCCTCAGTCCTTGAGTAGATTAAAATATCATCGATAAAAACTATCACACACTTGTCCAAGTACTTCTTAAATACTCTGTTCATTAAATCCATGAAAGCCGCTGGGGCGTTGGTTAATCCAAAGGACATTACCAAGTACTCATAGTGCCCATACCTGGTACGGAACGCGGTCTTGGGAATATCTTCGGGTTTAATCTTTAGCTGGTGATATCCAGTTCTCAGGTCAATCTTGGAAAAATAAACAGCATCCTTTAGCTGGTCGAACAGATCGTCTATTCTAGGTAACGGGTACCTGTTCTTTATGGTTAGCTTGTTTAACTCTCGGTAGTCGATGCACAACCTCATGCTCTCATCCTTCTTCTTAACAAATAACACCGGTGCTCCCCACGGAGACACACTGGGTCTTATCATACCCTTATCCAAGAGTTCCTGCAATTGAGTAGCTAATTCCTTCATTTCTAATGGGGCTAACCGGTAAGGTGCTTTTGAAACTGGCGCCGTCCCCGAGGCTAACTCAATAGCAAATTCAATCACTCTATCGGGTGGTAATCCCGGAAGGTCTTGTGGGAATACATCTTAAATTCGTTGACTACCGGAATATCTTGTAAGTTGGGCACCTCCTTTTGCGTGTCCACCATATAGGCTAGGTAAGCCTCATTTCCTTTTCGTAGCATCCTTTTGGCCTGGACCATGGTCAAAAATTTTTGCGTCTGCCTCTTTCCCCTAAATATGACTTCTTTCTTTCCTGGGATATTCAACTTAACTTTCTTCCCCTTACAGTCTATCTGAGCATCATTGCTAGATAGCCAGTCCATTCCCAAAATTACATCAAACTCCCCTAATTTAAAAGGGATCAGATCAACACTAAAAGATTGTTCCCACTATACCATAGATGGCCTATCGCAATAGTTTAATCATCAATATTACAAACTTATGTTACATTAGATATGTTTATCTTTGTCTACCGAAACATCGCACATTTTATGTTACCATAGCCTTAGTAACATGTTGCTATAGAAGGAAAGTGTTACACACTGCAACATCTGTGAACTTGTGTTACCACAGGGTATTGACACATAAATATTATCATTTTACAAAGTAATTAAATATATACATATACATATTAGATTTTAATTCAAATTAAATAATTTTGTATTATAATTAAATAAAAATTAAAAAATAAACTTCAATCAAATAAGTAAATAAATCTATTTTTGTTTTAAAAATTTAGGTAATATTATGTTTTTAATATATAAAATTTTATCTTTAAAAACTGTATGTTATATTTAATTTTATTATTTGAATATAAAATTAATCAGCTTTTAAAAATTTAAAATTATTAACTGGATTTATAAATTGTAATAAGTGATATTTAAATAATAAAGAATTTAGTTATAATTTATAATAAAAAATCTTAGTTCAAAATAAAATAAAGTGTAGAATAGTGAATTAGACCGGCGGGAAAGTTATTTGGGCCAAAATTTGGACAAAGTGCTAAAATTTGGAGAAACGGGCTTTTAGAAAGTCAAAATACACTACCTCATCTCTAACGAAATACACACACACTCTCTCTCTCATCTTAGTCATCTCTGCAATATTCTATATTTCTCTTAGATTTAAGTGTAAACTAAAATTGATTTCATTCAATACATAGATAAACTTTCACAGATCGATGGATATGAAGGCTGCTTGAACTGATTCGAGCTTCAAAACAAACTAGGGTTTTTATGTTTGAATTAGGGGTTTTTGGTTTTTACACAATTCTCCTTGTAATTGGTTTTATCTCTTTGTTCCCGGGTTGCTTTGTTTTTCTTTGAGGTCTAATCAATTTTCACAGCTTGGGCTTAGCTTGTACTTCTACATTAAGGTACTCCCTTTTTTCTATATATTGTCTCTCTCAATCTCTCTTTGTGAACTTGTATTTTTATCAACCCAATTCGACTTCGTTTCATGATATTTAGTGTTGGTAGTTATCTCAAGAATTTTGTTGTTGTTGAATTGAGATAATTATGGTGTATTTGTAGAGGAGATTATAGGGGTTTTATGATAATTTCTTATGTTCATATGAGTTTGTTATGATAATTGCTTGTGTTTAATCTGTGCTGAAGGTAAAAAGCGTTAATCAGAAGTTCTCTCCATAAATATATACAAGTTTGTTACCTTTCTAACCATATTTTGAAGTCACATATTGCACAACAAATTCAAATGACCTATTCTTGAATGATAGATTTTATGTTTCTCGTATTTGATTCAATAATGTTTAGTGAAGATTCAGGGTCCAGTTTTCTCATGGCGGACATGTTTTGGTCAAAATATTGGTGACAGACTCACCTTCTAGTCTTTACATGCCACTATTAAAACTGTCTAGTTTGTGACCCTGAAAACATTTTTAATGTGTTTCTTATCCTTCCCCTGCAAACATTTTCTTTAATACAGTTGAATTTGCATTATGTTGTACATTATTCACATTTTACAATGTAATGTATAGACCTCAGGCTTTGTAAAGATATTGCAGAATCTTATATATAGATATTGACAATAGAAAGTTGTTACTATTCTGTATTGCACAGAAGTAATTTTGAATGTAGTAACAAGACAACTAATTTAATCAGAAGTTTACTAACTTATCTAAGGTATTTCTGTGTTTTAGGCTTTGTTGCATGTTTCTGTTGCTTGCCACAGGAAATTAATCATTGATTGGATCCCTGTCAGTGATCTCGAAGAAACAATTGCACAAGAGGTTAGTTAGGCTTCCCTTCTCATTAAATATTTATCTGTCCTGTTTTAGAATTATATTCTCCTCAACAGAATCCCTATGACTAATCTGTTAACTTTGAGTTAAGAAATAATAGTCCAAGTCAAGAATGAATACGAAATATTATATTACACTTTGGAAAGGCTAGTACATCTTGCACCTCAGCACCTGCTTATTGAAATAGAAAGATTGATAATCCTCTGGCATATACTGATGTAGAGTCAGAGTTTTATGCTTGTAACTAGAAAATAAACTACATACTTAAATTACAACACTGCAGCTGCATCTAGATCTTACAACATTGATACATGAAAGATATACACAGGTTCTGAATTATCAGTGGCATTTGACATATTATATACTTGTTAGGTGCACTAATGGTGAATGCCGAGAGCAGCATAAGAAGGAGACGGAGTCATTGCTGGTCTTGGTACGCTATCCAGTGATAACTCTGTCGGTTTGATTGCATAAGGTACGTATTGTAGTAGTGAAGCCTCATTAGGACAGGTCTGATGCTGTGAGAAGAAAGTATCACATTCAGCATCAGGTTGCTGGTTGGGAAGGGCCTTGATGCAATTCATGTTGATATTAAGCATATTTTGGCGTATCAACTTTCGGCACTACAGACCAACATGTGTAAAATAGTTATCGTTCAATGCAAGTTTGGACAATTTACCTAGCTTGCACAACATCCCAGGCATTGTACTGGTAAAGTAATTATCTGACAAATTCATTAACTGCATATTCTCCAGGCATCCAAAGGAATATGGAATTGGACCCGTTAACCGGTTTTTGCTCACATCAAACACCCTCAGGAATTTCAAGTTTCCTATCTCATAGGGTAGGCATCCAGTGAGGCTGTTGTTCAAGTAAAGCACTTCAACCAAGGTTTCGCTATAGTTACCAATACTTCTAGGGATGTGACTGGTGAATAAATTATTTGCTAAGGTGAGGTAAAGCGCTCAAACGTGGCCTAGATTTTCCGGTATGTACCCGGTGAATTGGTTGTTGTTGAGAAAGAGAACATCGAGGTATAGTTTGAATGCTTCATCTGGAATAGTCCCATTTAGACTGTTGAACTTCATGTCCAAAAATGAGGTTAATTTGTTAATTGATTTTAATTTTGTTAACAACTGCACAAGAGGTTAGTCAGGCTTCCCTTCTCATTAAATATTTATCTGGCCTATTTCAGAATGTTACGAATATATTCTCCTCAACAGAATCCCGATGCTTAACTCTGCTAACTTGTGATATTTCTTGCCATAAAATATTTGCCGTCAATTATATAAGTAGTCCCTGCTGAGTTAGAATATATTCTTAACTCTGCTAACTTGTGATATTTCTTGCTTTAAATATGGAAATAAAAGCTTCATAGATGAACGACATCGGCATAGATATGAGGTTTGTTGCACTGATTAAGTTTTGCTTTTATTTTATATGTTGTAGTGCCCTATTGTATTTCGTGTAAGGATATGGTACAGACTTGAGAATTGGGCTTTATTTTATGTAGGTAAACCCGGATATGGTACCGCAACTTGAGAAGGCAGGTCTCTCATTCCCTGGAAAAGATGAAACTGGCCAGCGGATGGAGGTAGGTGTTTTTCCTTGTGGGTAAAAATTTTATTTTCGTATCTCCTAGGTCCAGGGGTTTATTGACATTGAATGTGTAAACCCCCTCCCTCGTATTGTAAAAAAAAATATTCTTTCTATCTCTGTATTTGCTAGATAGAGGTTCTCCAATGGGTATCTTATATATTTGGTGTCAAAATTCAAAAAATATTTCGAAATATCTGTCTTCTTGTAGAATGACGGAGACCTAAAGGCATGTGCTGAGCCACCCAAAACTACACAGATGGACAATGAGGGATTGCTGTCAAAGAAAGAATGATTTAGTAGTACGCATCAAAATATGGTGTAACCAAAAGGTAACAATGTCAGTCATCAGCCTTGCCATTCTTCTTTTCTGTCAAATTTGTGTTGTCTAATTAATTTGTGCATTGTTATCTTTGGGGTATCCTGCAGTTAAGGACATGCTGGTAAAGGAGGACAATTAACAAAAAGTGGACCAAACACTTGCGTCTGAAGTCGAGGAGAATGTGAAGAGTTTCTAGTGTTACTATTTTATTAAGTTTATCTTTTTTTTTCTAATGTATAGTAAAGAACCTGAACTATTTTGTTTAGTTCAAATAATTTTTGTTGTCGTAGTTTTAGACATGTGATGGTTTGAGTGTTTGAGTTGGTTTGGATGTAATACATTTTATGGTATGTAATGATATTTTTGGATTGTTCGATTTCGAATAGCATAATTTTATGTAGTATTGTTTTTTACGTATAAAAAACATGTTAATGGTATATATATTCAATTTACAAATAATTCCTGCCAAATTAATATAATACAAATCATTATAAATAATGGGGCCTACCTGTGGGCCCCATTTTTTTTGCAAATTCAAAATGCAAAGGTAACATACATAGTGTGATACTATAGACATAAATTGATGTTACCTTTGATGTCTATTGCAACACAAAAGTCCATGTTGCACCAGGGCAAAGGAAATGTTACCTTAGGGGTCAAAGGTAACTCGAAAAAAAGTAACTTAAATTTTATGTTACCCTAGGTCTTTTGGGTGGCTATGGTAACATTTTTTTGGCCTGTTGTAACAATTTTTGGGTGTTGTTGTAGGCCATCTATGGTGTAGTGTCCCCTATGCCTAACTCACAGGCGGGGTGAATCTGGTTAACATGAATAACTTCATGATTGACTATTTCTACTTGTAAGGGTTCTATTAAGGGTTCAGCCTTAAGTCTTAATTTACATGCAAAGTCCTTTGATATAAAAGATTTAGTTGCTCTCGAATCAACTAAAATGTTTGCACTGACTGAATTTAGAGGAAGGGTACCTGCTATCACATCTGAGTCTTTCATAGCATCCTGGACTGTCATGTTGAAAGTCCTCGCAGTAGGTGGCTTATTGGAGGCAGCCCTGCTGGCTCCTGAAGCTGCTGGTTTGTTCATTGGGCATTCCCTCTTCCAATGACCCGGGCGTCCACACTGATGACAAGTGGTGGTTGGAATGACAACAGGGGTTGATGAAGGGCACTTAGTTGGATAGTGACCCTCTCGACCGCACTTAAAGCAGGTTACTGGCTTTCCTTTACACTCCCCAGTATGCATCCTTCCACAAGTGTTACAGGCTGGAAATGGGGGTCGAGATTGGTTGGAATAGGACATTCTTGACTTCTGGCCGCTCTGGCTCACATTCACACTCATTGGCCGCTTAAACCCAGTGTTCTTTCCCGGTAGGGACACTGCTCCTCGATTAAATCTAGTTGGGAAGCTCCCTCATGCGGAACCTCCACCCATGCTCATACTTTTCCTCTTTATTCCCTTCTTCTCTCTTTTCTTCTGCATCTGTTCACTTCCGGCTTCAACAATTGTTGCCTTTTGCACCAGAGTGGCATAATCCGTAAGCTCAAGGATTGCCACCCTATTCTGAATCCACGGTTTCAGTCCCTGCTGAAACCTCCTAGCTTTCTTTTCCTCGGTGCTCACAAACTCCGGCACAAACCTTGATAACTCGGTAAATTTTGCTTCGTACCCTGCTATAGATAAGTTATTCTGTTTTAGCTCCAAGAACTTGAGCTCCATCTGGTTCTCCATAAACCTCGGGAAATACTTTCCCAAAAACAACTGATTGAACCTCTCCCAGGTTATAATAGCATCTGTCTCCATGTTTTTCTTGGCCTCCCACCAGTAGTTGGCCTCTCCTTTCAGAAGGTAGGTAGCAAATACAGTCTTCTGTGCCTCATCGGTACTCAGAATCTCGAAGGATTTCTCCATTTCCTTTAACCATGCCCTTGCCTCAACTGGGTCGGCTGATCCGTGGAACTCATGGGGCTTAAGGGACTTGAAAGCCCTGAAAGAGTTTGCCACAACATTGTTATTTCCTTGAGGGGGTGGGTTGGGTTGGCGTTCCAAGTTCTGCCTTAGTAGTTGCATGAACTGGCCCATGGGATCCATGCCTGGGTTTGGTACTGGTTGCTCAACCTCATTTTCTCCTTCTTCAGCCTCTATCTCAAATCCCTCAACATCATATGTTTCCTCCTCCTCTTCATACAGGGAGTCATCATGTTCAACATTATCCTCATCTTCCTCTTCACTATGTTCTTGGTTCCTATCGTCGTGGTTATGGCTTCCCTGGTCCTCAGATCCAGGGTTCGCCCTAGTTCCAATCTTTCTTGGCGGCATGATACTGATAATTTTTTTTTTGGGAAATTCAACGTTAGGTCACAATCATACACAACATTGTGCCTTGCACAGTTCTATAATGGGGAGAATGTATCTCGCAATTCTATTATTTTTATGACAGTTCTAGAAGAAGTGCAGTAATAATAATGATAAAAACAGTGATCTCGTCACTAAGGAACTGAACTGAAAGGAAACAAATATATACATAATGCGAGAAATACATAGTTTGATCTGGTCAAAAGTACAACAGTGCTACAGCCATCTGCCCAAAAGTGATACACAAGAGTCTATCTGTCTAGTCAGAAAAAGGGATGCTATATACAAGTCAACTATCCCAGAAAATTGGCTCTTACTATGGCCTCGACTAACTAGACAACTAGACTATCCCATCGTCGGTCCTGAATCACACACTGGAGCGGTTCAGCTCCCATACCCTTTCCATCGCACGACGGAAGATATAGTCGGCCTGCCGCCTGGAGATCCTACCATGCCTGTCCCTCTGGAGCGATCGGAGTCTCGCTCGGGATGTGAGCTCTATCCCCGTCAGCTCCCTCCTCAAGGATCGGGGTATAGTAGCCCTAGTCTCATAAGCTCGGGCACGTCTACCCTCCCTCTCCGCATCCAATTCCCTCCTGACCTCATCCAGCCGGGCCTCAGCAACAGCCACTCGGGTCCTCAGTACATCCTGAACATAGCCGTGAGCTAACAAAGACTGCCTATGGGCAGGGTCGAGAGGTGGTGAATCCGGAGCCGCTGGGGGTGCCTCCTCGGTCTGCCTAGGCTTGGAAGTATGGGTCTCTGAGCTATCATCATAGGGGCTCCAAGATAGTGGTGGAGAGGTAGGAGCTCTGACCACCGGGAGTGTGGGTAAAGGGGTACCAGTGTACTCCATTATAGCTCCGACATGCTCCTCAGCTACTGGGACCTCATCCGGGTCCTCCTCATCGAAAATAGCAATAACCTCTGTCTCTGACTCCTCTGAGGGGTCCTCCTCATCCTCCTCCATCTCAGGCTCCTCCTGATCCTCGGCATCTAGCAGTGCCTCATCATGCTCACGCTCGAACATCTCAGGGTCCGCTATCTTATGTGCCTACACATTAAGCGCTACTTTAAGTAGTCCGACCATGAACTTGGAAAGAGTTCTTATTATCTTTGTGAGTTTATTATTATATCGTCGCATCATCTCTGAGGTTTATAACGCTTAGCTCTGATACCATTTCTGTAACACCCCCAGATTCGGGGTCGGGGATCCGGGTCGTCACGGTCTTTCTTTCCAAAATATCACTTAACTTAATTAATAATAAATAACCTCATGCTGTGACCCCACACTAACGCACACCACAACCCGTTATAGTCTCAGAGATGAAATTGAAATAAGTACAAGTCCTTGAATCCACAATTTAAAAGTTATTACAACCCAAAATGATTACTTGATAAGTTTACAGTTATTTGCCATTATCTGCCATGAGTTATAATTATACAATATTTGGTTCCCAAAAGTAGAATGCCTGATCTACCAATAGATCTACCTCTGTAGCTATAGCAGCTACAACATCAACGGGAAGACGCGGGACGCTTCCCACGCGCTTGCGCGGGGTCTGCTTGAGTCTGGCCATCTTTCCTAACTGTTGTTGTGTGATGAAGAAATAAAGCAAGAGTGAGCATTACAGCTCGCAAGATAATATATAGTATAAACAATAATGCAAGTATCTAAATGGATAACTTACTGGAAACCTTTATCAAGTGTAAGATAATTACTTACTGGATATAAGCAAAAACAAGGGATGAAGTTACCAAATACTTCACTATACTTATATCATTTATAAAACTACATGAACTACCACTGTTCAAAGTATTATAGGTTTTAAAAGGTCATCCCATAGATGAGACCACAAGTTAAGACTTGAATAGATTCAATCTTTGATATATTATTGAATGAAATGAAGTTTCGAGATACTTTATTTAGTCCCGATATATATATATCCATATATATATATCTCTTATACATTTCCCGGAACCCTCTGTTATGTAAAGTTGGAACAGAGTTTGTAATATCCAATGAATTTTGGAAAGGAAAAGAATTTTGGCATAAACCCGATATCTTGCTGATCAGGCAAAGATACCAATAAGTAACCTTTTCTACTAGTAGATGGACGAATTCCCCACTGGTCATCACCCTGTCCGCAATAGGACCTTATGCTGGACTGCCACTCAGCCACTTACGCATTTGATGGACTCCCACTGAGCCACTTACACTTTCATGGACGCCCACTGAGCCCATGTTGCTTATGCCGACTCAAATAGATGAACTTACTTCCCGAACGATGGGCAAGTAATCAAGATGTTTTCTCAAAATAGCAACCTCGTTGCGAATGTAAAATACACCACTGAGCCGGATCCCCACCAGGTTTTGAGCGAGTATTTAAATCCCCTTCGAAAGGAAGATCTTAAATATAAAAATGAGTTTTGGGATCCGCTCTAATCTTTTAAAAATCATTTTGAAGACTCGAAAACATTTTTAAAAATGTTTGGAGTAATGCTGATTTAAGAAATAAATCAGTCCCGATATATTAGAAAATATCTGAATATTATTATTTAAATAATATTCCCATAAGGATAATCTTTATAAAAATAATTGAAGTAGAAGTTTAAAAAAAACTCATACTTGAAATGAATAATAAATAACCAAAGATATACTTATACGAAAGCACGATCTTTATTTGAATAATCGAAAATAATTTTGATTATCGAAATATTATTCTTTAATAAAATAAAGAATAATATTTAATAAAATAAGCGGAGTCATAAGTCCTCAAATTAATATTCAAAATAATATTCATTAAATAAAATAAACGAAGTCTTAAGTCCTCGAATGAATATTCAAAATAATATTCATTAAATAAAATAAAAGGAGTCATGAGTCCTCGAATGATTATTCAAGATAATATTCATTAATACAAATAAAGTTATCGAATAAACCTTATTCGATTAATAGTTTTGAAAACTATATCTATATATATATATAAATATATATATAATATACTCGGGAACATCGACTCCCGGTTTTAGAAAATGTTCACCTTTGGGTCCCCTATACTAAGGGTATACGCAACTACTGCTTATCTCTAGCATAGGTATTATGCAACTATAAGCATTTGAATCAACAATTAGATATCAAGATTACGAAAGAGGCATGCATATATACCATATCAACATGCTCCAATATATCGCAAGATTTGCTAATAACAATCATGCACTTATCACAAGATAATGCATATACATATATACATCACAACAACAGTATAACGGGTAGAAAACTTGCCTGAGCGAATTGGGGTGATAAATGGCTTGGGACGAGTCTGGTAACCTATAAACAATATATAAGTTGGAATTAAACCAAAGTCGCTTATGAATCTATACTTTAACCAATTAGACTCTAACACTCGCTTTGCGCCCAACGATTCTCTTTGACTTATCGAGAACTCAGTTCTCTATACCTTTGAGGACTGTTATTCTGCCTTGTGTTAATTTTACACATTTAAGATGTAAATTAACAACTACGCAGTTTACTTAGAATTTGAAATATTCTAAGTTAATTTTTGAGTTTTTAAAAAAAAAAATCGCTCGAGTACCCTCGGCTCCACCATTTTTAATAAATTAACCATTAAGGATTTTAAGGCGATTCTTTCGCGAGTGCCTTACCAACAGCCTAATACACTTTACATAAATGATTCATACTCCAATTAGTCCTTTAAGATCTTTAACCTATGTTTCAAAGTAAGGCGAGGGGTAATGGTTCGTTCGCGAAATGCCGTTACTTAAAACGGTCGTTTCTCCTAAACCGTACATCGGATTCAAACGAACCACATATCAAAACGAAGCTCGTAACATGAACTATCTAATCTTGGCAATGGTCAAATCCTAACAATGAGTTCTCGGGTTCTGATGTTAAGAGCAAAAATAGTTTAAGTAGATCGGACATTACGACTGCTATGTTTACGCGATTACCAATTTTTATTCTACTCCAAACCAACCACCAATCAACCACAATTCATTCATACAACCAAAATCCATCCATATCATACTACAACAGCCCCAACACCTCAAGTTCTCCAATTTATATTATTCTCAAACATGAATTAAAACTATACTTAAGTTCATTAATCAATAATCCAAGAATTACAACTCCAACTCATTACAAAACCAACCACACTCTAAGTCTACAAGAATCATGCTTCTCATGAACCATAACAACAAAACTAAACCTAATACTCAAAGTAAAGTTAGGGTTTGGAGGGGTTATACCTTCCTTGGAGAGTGGAGAATCAAGTAATTAGCTTGGAATCACCCTTAAAAGTCATTATCCAAGCTTAATCTAAACAAAAACTCAAGAACAAAAATTTAAGTTCTTGAAAAACACTATTCACCCTCTTCTTCCATGATTTTTAGGAAGAGATTGTGAATGAATTTGAAGCTCAAACTTATATGATAGATATATCTATGCATAAGGAGTATTAGATAATTACCTCACTAATTAACAAGGCTTGGATCTAAGATTTTGAATTTTCCTTCTTGAAATAAAGAGAAAAGCCGAGAGATTCCTTGAAGAAATGAAGTCAACTTTGTGTTTTTTGGTGAAATGAATTGTTTTGGCTTGGTTGATGTTGTTTTGTTTTGATTTATTACTTTTAACCATGGTAACTTTTGCATGGCCAAGAATCAACCAACAACACATTTCCGTTTTGTCATGCTTATGTCACCTTGTTATGTCAACCTCCCACACTTGTCCTCTTCTTATTGGTTTGATGACATCATCCTCACTAACCTCTTTGATTAGCTTCTAATTACTTGGCTAATGACCGCTGATCTGTTATACGGTTCGCTTAACTTTCATTTTCGTTTATCGTTTGAGGGATCATACCCGTGATCTTATTACTTGGGTTTCCTTAACCTTTCTCAATACATTATATTCCTTTTATGATCCTCTCTTATAATCCTTCAATTTAAATCCTTTTTATCCTGTTACCTTATACTCAATTCTTTCGGTATCTGGTGGATTTTCGGAAAAAATCAAAGTGTTTGAATTTGGATTCTGACGATCTTTACATAGACTTATATATCATATAGAGTGCTAATAAGATCTCAGAATAACAAAAAAAGAACCCCTACATAGTGTGGCATGAAAAGTTTTCTTATTCAGCAATATCAGCAAAAACACTATTCATAAGGGTTACAAAAAAAGTTCAAAATTTTGGGGTTATTACATATGGCTTCTGGACTCAAGTATAAATCAAGTCCCAACTCTCTGCAACTCGGGCCTACCAAGGCCTAATAAATGCCCATTCAAAACTCACTTACAACTACTGTGCAAATCTGGAAAATCCAAGTGTCCTACTCTAATCCTTCCACCTTAACTCCCACTTTAAAACCAAGAGATCAACATTAACCCAAGAAACCCTACTGCACTAATACCCTCAACTAATGCCTCAACAATTGGGGAGACCATTCATACCCTAATGCATCTCCATGCAAACAATTTACTACAAGCAATTCAAGTTAACAATTTATCATGATTTCGGCTAAACATGAAAGTTCATTTCTTACAAATTCGACTTCAAACACTTACCCAACTCTAGTAATCATGCACACTATCTTATCTTAACTAATTTTAGAAAAATAACATGGCAACAACTCTTATTATGCACAAAAAAATTCGAACTTTAAGAGTTTAATCATGCATGTTTTCGAATATAGTAGCAAAAGTATCATGGTTTTCCATCAAAATCTCATCTTAAAACTAACATGCAAGACTAGAAATGGCCATAAAATGAATGATCACTAACATGAAAAGAGTTTTATCAAGTTTCTTTTACAAAATACATAATAGTAGCACATAAGTAATGTATCTCATGGAAAAGCCTTGGATTCACAAGAATAAAGGTTTTCCTCTTTGAGTTTAAACAAAAACACAACATGCAACCATAAATCATTGACTTTTAAGCATAAGAATTTTGGGAAGTGAGAAAACTAATCATGGAAAGTAAAATTACACTAAAATGGAGTGGAGTGGAGTGGTGTGGTGGGGTGGAGTGTAGAATTGGTAGTTGATCATCCCTTTTTGGCTTTTATATTCACATGCAAAAGTGAGTGAACAAAGCTTTTACCAATTTACCCCTCTCCCACTAATACACCAAATTTGCATGCAAGGTTAATTAGGTAATTTGGCTAGTTTAGAATAGTTAGTGGGGTTTGAAATTCTAATGGTACCCTTGTTTTTGTACTAGAAGTAAAATGCATGCATGGGTATCCAGGTAATTTGATAATTAATAATTAAATTAATTACAGTGAATACATTTTATAAATAAAAATATAATTTCAGAAATTACAAGAGTGGTGTCATAAAATAGATTAGAATTTTATAGAAATTTATAAGATCACTCTAGAAATTTATTGATGAAAATATTTTTAAAACGATTTTTCTCAAAATAAGGAATACACTCTATAAATCACATTTAAGAGCAAATAATACATTTCTTGCTTTCAAAATTCTTAAATAATTTAACATAATTACTATACATCAATCCAATAACACAAACACATATCCACCAAATTTTTATAAATGACTAAATCATAATTATAGAATATTCAATTAACTATTATATGAAACAATGGTTGTAACAAAAAATAAAATTAAATAAAATTAGATTGATTTAGTTTGGTCATGTGTTATATATTATATTCTTGTATATATTTATATTAATGTACATATTTATAGATATTTTTACTAATTTATAAATATTTTTAATTAATTTATAAAACAAAAGCACTAAAAACATGTCATATACAATCATACGTTTAAGATAAATAGAAATAAATGGATGAGAAAGTACAAGTTTCTTAATATTTAACTTATGAATTATATGAGGTCTAAAAGCAGGTTTTACTCAAGTTTCCAAACACACCTCAATAAGGAGGAGGAATGATCATTTCAAACATAAATGATGCTTATATGACCGGCCAAACAGGCACATAATTAGTGGGATAAAGGAGAAGAATGTTATAAATGTTTGCATCATTAATGTTAGCGTGTCAACTAAATTAAAATAAATTATACTTAAAATAATTAAGAGCATGACAAGTGTCCTTTTTAAGAAGAGAGTAACACTTGTCATAACTTATATTCTCTTTTAGTTTAGTGTAGGTTTTCAACGAAGACATTTTTATGATGTTAGTACTTTCTATGTTGCCTTTGAGTTTAAAGGCAATATTTACTAATTTAGGGCAACACAAAAAATAAATTAGAAAAAATGAGTCTCACTCTTGGGTCCCATTTATATGTGGGTCTCACTGACAAGTGGGCCGTGACAGGTGGGGCGGGTCTCATTGACAGATGGTCTCATCAGTATTTCTTGAAATTTAGACAATAAAATAGTAATGTCTGAAAAAAGATAATCTACTGCAAACAGTTCACTCACATGAAAAATAATTTTTTTGATTATAAAATATCAATTATAAAAAATTAAAATAATATTTACAAAAATAAAATGATACAAAAGTTAATTATCAAATAAACTAAACACATTGAAACTAAAAAGAAGTAGAATTTATCTCAAATGATATTATTATTGTTATTATTATTATTATTATTATTATTATTATTATTATTATTATTATTATTATTATTATCATTATTATTATCATCATCATCATCATCATCACCATCGTTATTATTATTATTATTATTATTATTATTATTATTATTATTATTATTATTATTATTATTATTATTATTAATATTATTAAACGATGGTGATATTATTATTATTATTATTATTATTATTATTATTATTATTAAATGATAGGGGCTAAAAATAATCCTAACTGCGTAATAAATAAGTGCATTAATTATGCTTGATTTCATCCAATGACGAAACCTAGTTATTAAGGCCCAACAATTAGTATATCATTAATTGGGCTTAAAGGGCCCGCAAAACAAGGATTTATTATTAAAATTCGTAGGCTTAGTATTAACCCAAGTTGTAATTGAGAAAACAAGTTCAAATCAGAATCGAACTCCCAAAAAAGTAGTTCTAAAGCCACACGGTCCTATAAGGAAGCAAATCCCTACATTCTAGGACTCCAAAACCTATTCTAAATCTGGGACTTGCCCACCAAGTCTCCTAACCCTAATCCAATCCAAGGCATCCTATGTCTATATAAGGGGCCTCACCCCACAAATGGGAACTACGTTTTTGACTTGATTATTGGCACATAGCAAGGTACGTCGGCATATTGTGAAGGTAGATTGAGTCACGAAGCACGGGAACAGTCAGACCGAGTCTTGAAGCTCACGAACCCTGGAATTAAATACATTCAACTTTTTTACCCATAACATTTAGCGCCGTCTGTGGGAAGGCATAACAACAACCATTGTGAACATGCAGAGCAGAAACAACGCCCCTGAAGGAACATCGGCTGGGACGACCCAAACAATCTCATCATTGGTGGAGAGTGGAGATACCCCCCACTATTCAACCTATGCCTCCACCCAAGTCAGAAACCTGGTAAGAGCAACCGAGCCTCAGCTATAATGGACGAATCCTCCGGCTCCTCAAGGGACGAATTCCTAATTTCAGTAGCTACATGCACCTGTGAATTCTCGACCTGTTGGGTATGAATACTGTTAGGGCGAAAACACGCGCTAATATTCACGCAAGTATACGCGTTCGCAAGTAGTATAAGATATAAATCAGATTCGTTCCCACAGAGACTCAGACTAATTATGTTCAATTAACCCTCACTCACCAATGTATGATTACTTCTCAATGTCAAGACAATAACACTTAAGATTGATTAATTAATTATTAACTACAATTAACTACAAGAATAAAACACTTAAATAACACTTGAATTAACAATATCAAACACACACGAGATCATAACTTCATTACTACTTCCTTCAATAGTCATTGTTATTACCCTTAGCATGTAACGGTGATGATATTAATCGAACAACACGAAACTGATAAAAGCCAACTTTCGTTGTACTAATACCATTCTACCAAACATCCACAATTAAGATAGAAGTTGAATAGGCATCAATTATGTTGAGACCCTATATGTCTACAGAATTTGATAACAAAATGATTTAAGCACAAGTTATTCATTATGATTACACATGGCAAGTAAAACGGTTAGAGTTACTCACTAATCATGCATACCCATACATGAACCTATGCTAGCATGGCAAGTTCTAAATCTCAAGATCCACTGTTGCTTCACAAGAAATTAACACACTATCTTATATGTTCGCGACGCACATAAGACGAATAAGCACAACCTATGCTAGATATTGTAACACCCCCAAATCCGGGGTCAGGGATCCGGGTTGTCACGAGTTCCATTTCCCTTAATAACACCCAATCTTAATTCAAAATCAACTACTCTGTACTGTGACCCCACAATAAACACACACACCATAAGTTATTGTCTCAGAGATGAATATCCAAAAATAATCACAAGTCGTTTTATTCCACAATTATATGTCAATACACCTTAAAAAGGTTTCTGAATAAATTTACATTTATTTGCCATTATTACACTTCATAATTATACATAAGTCTGGTACATCAAAAGTTGAAAGCCTAGCCTATTGGTAGTTCCTACCTCAGCTACAGCGACATCAACGCCTATAGGAAACTGCGGAACGTTTCCTAATTTCTTGCGAATTAGAAGCTTTGTCCTGTTCATCTTGTCTATCTGATATTGTGTGATGAAAGAAGAAAGCAAGGGTGAGCAGCAAGCCCACCAAAATAATATGTATAATGATTAAAAATATATGAGCCTTCTCATAGTACTCATGAAAGTCTTGGTCAAAAGAAATGAACCAAGTTTGATATCTTAATGCGATGAAGTCGCAAAATATTCAGTATATATACATATATACTTTTCAAAATCTTGGAAGTCCTCTTCCATGCATAATATACACAAAATTCCAGTTTATAACTGTATAAAAAAATATCGTTGCAAGGTGATCTCATATATCTAACCTTGTCTCAACGTTTTTCTGAAAGTCTTTGTCATTCATAATACAACCATTAACTAGATATAAGTTTACAAGGTGAAGTTACAAGATACTCCAATATACTTATATCTTTTCCAAATACTACTTGAACTACCACCGTTCAAGTTATAATTAGTTTCAAAAGTTCATCACATAGATGAGACTACAAGACCAGATTTGAATAGATTAAATCTTTAAAATATCATCAAAATAAAATGAAGTTACGAGATACTTCATTTGATGCAAACATCATTTTTGAAAACTTGACCCTGCCAACACTCAACAATCGCCCAACCGTAGCCTTTTTATCGAAGTGCTCTGGGTAGTGTTGCAGAAATATCCAATTGGATGATGAACTCATTACGGGAGTTTGCCGCGCCAGGAAGACCACTTACGATGATCAGTCGTAGTAGTACAACCCCACCATTTTCTACATGTAGAGGAGAACCTGCCGGATTTACTTGTCAACCGAACACTGAACTCCTAAGGAATGGACCGCCTTAGCGGAACTTCCAGGCCATTTGGGCCAATATAATAAGGCTGGGCCGGCGCTACTCGACCACTTACGCCACTCCTAGTTCAGATGAAATCCATAACTCTGAAACGTAAGGCTCGTCCCCACTTTCCCCAAGTAGAAACTTGTTGATACGGCTCCACCAAGAAGTCGTATCTAGATGGAAAGGAAAACTCACCGATATTTCTCAGGCGATGCCTGTTAATGGATTAACTTGTTCCAAGAATTTTACTTCCCGAGTGTTGGGTAAGTAATCAAAAACTCTTTTATCAAGACAACAACCTTGTTGCAAATATAAAATACACCACAGAGCCGGATCCCTCCGGTTTTGAGCGAGTATTTAAATCCCCTTTTTAAAAGGAAGATCTTAAATATAAAAATGAGTTTTGGGATCCGCTCTAACTTTTGAAAATCATTTTAAAGACTTGAAAACACTTTAAAGAGTGTTTGGAATAATGCTGATTTAATAAGGTAAATCAGTCTCAATATAAAGAAATATCTGAATATTATTATTTAAATAATATTCTCATAAAGAACAATTGAGGTAGAAGTTGGAAAACTTACTTGAAATGAATAGTAAATAATCAAAGATACACTTATACAAAAGTAATATCTTTATTTGAAATATCAAAAGTAAGTTTGATTATCGAACATTATTCTTTAATAAAGTAAAGAATATTAATAAATAATAAGCGGAGTCATAATACCTCGAATGAATATTATAAACAATATTCATTAAAGAAAATAACGGAGTCATACTTCCTCAAATGAATATTCAAGTAATATTCAATAAATAATATAAAGGAGTCATAAGTCCTCGAATGAATATTCAAGATAATATTCATTAATAAAATAAAGTTATCGAATAACCTTATTCGATTAATAGTTTTGAAAACTATAACCATATATATATATATAAATATATATATATATATATAAAATCTACTCGGGATCCTCGACTCCCGGTTTTAGAAAATATTTTCACCTTTGGGTCCCTATACTAAGGGTATATGCAAATTACCGCTATTCTCTAGCATAGGTATTATCAACTGAATTAACAGATATATATGGCAAGGGTACGAAACAAGCATGCATATATACCATATCACATGCTACAATATATCGCAAGAATTTGCTAATAACAAATATGCATTTATCACAAGATCATGCATATACATATGTATACATCACAACAACAGTATAACGGGTAGAAAACTTGTCTGAGTGCTCCCGGATAGACTTAAGCTTAGAGTGGGTCCGATAACCTATGAACAACAACATAATTCGGAATTAAACCCCGGTCGCTTAAGAAACTAGACTTTAACCATTTAGAGTCCTAACGTTCGCTTTCGTGCTTAACGATTTACTTAAGTCGCTCGAGTAGCCTCGACTCCACCATTTTTAATAAATTACCCATTACGAGTTTTAAAGCGATTCTTTCGCGAGTGCCTTACCAACTGCCTAATCCATTTAACATAATTGTTTCATACTCCAATTAGTCCTTTAAGGTATTTAACCAAGGTTTCAAAGTAAGGCGAGGGGTAATGGTTCGGTCGCGAAACGCCGTTACTTAAAACGGTCGTTTCTCCTAAACCGTACATCGGAATCAAACGAACTACATATCAAAACGAAGCTCGTAACATGAACTTTCTAAAAATGACAATGGTCAAAATCTAGCAGTGAGTTCAAGGGTTCTGATCTTAAGAACAAAAAAAGTCTACGGTAAATCGGGCATTACGACGGCTATGTTTACGCGATTACCCAATTTTAAACCACTCCAAATCATCTCACAATCAACCCACAATCACAACCCAATCAAAACTCCATCCATACTTTATCATAACAGCCCCAACAACTCAACATTAACAATTTATACTATTCTTTATCATGAATTTAAACTACACTTAAGTTCATTAATCAACAACCAAGATTTACAACTCCAAAAACATCCCAAAACCAACTAATCTCTACATACACAACCATCAAGCCTCTCATGAACTAGAATACTCATATTATGCTCTTAACATTCAATAACAAAGCTTAGTTAAGAGATTATACCTTCCTTGAAGCTTCTTAACACAACACAAGAGCTTTGAATGCCTAAAGAACCTTGATCCTTGCTTGTATAACCTTAAACTTTCATAAAAATTCAAGAAAACTAAAGTTATTTCTTGAAGGTTACTATTCACCATCTTCTTCCTTGATTTATTGGAAGAGATTGTGAAGGAATTAGGAGCTTAAACTTATAGGATATCCATATATATGTACAAGGAACCTTAGATAATTACCTTGTGATTTAACAATGCTTGGAACTTGATTTTTGGAAATTTCTTCTTTGAAAAAGAAGAAAAGCCGAGAGCAAGCTTGGAAGAAAGAGAGATTTTTGTGTTTTTGCTTTGATTTGATTCTTTGGTTGGTTGTTTTTGATTTGTTTTTGGGTAATTACCTTTCTAACCTTGACTTTGTGTGGTTATAAACCAACCACATCTCCTTCCTCCCTATGTCATGCTTATGTCATCATGTGATGTCATCCTCCCCTCTTTGTACTCTTCTCATTGGTTGGATGACATCATCCCCTCTAATCTCTTTGATTAACTTCCTAATTGTTTGCCTAATGACCGCTGATCTGTTATACGGTTCGCTTAACTTTCGTTTTCGTTTATCGTTTGAGGGATCATACCTTTCTCAATACATTATAATCCTTTTATGATCCTCTCTTATAATCCTTTAATTTAAATCCTTTTTATCCTGTTACCTTATACTTAATTCTTTCCGTATCTAGTGGATTTCCGGGAAAAATTAAAGTGTTCGGAATTGGATTCTGACGATCTTTACATACACTTATATACCATGTAGAGTACTAATAAAATCTCAGAATATCCATAACAGAACCCCTACATAGTGTGGCATGAAAAGTTTTCTCATTCAGCAAAAACACTATTCATAAGGGTTTCAAAAATTTCCAAAATTTGGGGTTATTACAGATATCATACAATCATCACACACCAAGGTATTAAACAACTAACTAAAGAAATCCATAGTAAATCCGTTACGACCCCATGATCACGATTAGCCCATGATAGAACTCATCGTCACCATGGGTTCATATGAAAACATGATAATAACACACAATATATACTAATAAAAATACTTATTAGAACCAGAGTACGTCACAAGAGTAATAAGGTTCAAAGTAAAGAAAACTAGCATCCACTGTTACAACGAATCAAAGAATCACAAGAAAATGTATGCTTCCTCTTCTTCATCGCGATGTGCTAAACGGTCTTCTTTCTCCTCTCTTTGCTCCTTGCTTGATACCACATGTTGTGAAACATCTCTGAAAACTACTTATATAGAAGCCCACAAGAACCAGCCGTCTCAGAAGTCCATCAGAATAAGAAGTGTAAAAATCAGATTTTAATTTCCCGACTCCGGGCGGCCGCCCCAGCTTCCCGGGCGGGCGCCCCAGCTCCCAAGAGGCCATCCCAGATCCTGAGCGGGCGCCCAGCAACCTACTGGAAAAAATCACATTCTGCTCCTGATTTCTGCTGCATTCTGCTCCTAACTTCCCACAATGCCAAACACTTCCTAGGCTTATTTTTGATGAAATCTTCCTACATACGCAAGTTATACCCTGAAATGCAAAATACTAGAAAAAACGTATCAAATACACAAAATACTTGATTTCAAGACATCAATTCAAGCCATTATAAGACGTTCTAAGTGGTATAAAATGCCACTTATTAAATACTCAACTATTATGGTCACTAGCCCCCTTAAGGGATGACCCTATACACCAAGGTTGGAAGAGGTAGACACTCTAATCGAAATGAAGCACAAGGGAGGACTCCCCAATATATACGTGGCTTGGCTCATATTCCGGAGGATAAAAAATTCTCCGGACCTTATACTGATAGAGACTCCGAGTCATCAAATGACGATGTTGCTCTGAAAAGGAGGCATGCTGGTAAAGACCCAATGTCTGATGCTAACCAGCGACCCATGAGCACTCAAGGGACGAGTCCCCAAGAAGTCCAAGAGATGATCAGGGCTCATGAAGCTGAGATCCAAAGGCTGAAGCGCGACTTGGAGATGCACCTGACCCCAAGACCCCCACTTGCTCCGAGGAGGAGGGATCATCCTCCAATCACAGACCTGGATGGTCCAATACCAAGAAGGGTTGTTGCCCCAAGGGCTGATCCAAGCCATCTTATGCCCCTAGAAGATCCTGATGCTCCAACTCCACCATTCACTAAAGAGATAATAAATGCTCACATCTCAAGGAAGTTTAAGATGCCCACCATCAAAATATATGATGGTACTGGAGATCCCGCTAATCCTGTCAGGACATTCTCTAATGTACTATTGCTGCAACCCATGAATGATGCAATTAAATGTCGGGCCTTTCCTTAAACCCTATCGGGCATGGCTCAAAGATGGTATAGCTGCCTACCTCCAAACTCGATTAAGGATTTGAGCCAAGCTTTCATCAAGAAATTTATCAGTGGTAGAGTGCATGAGAAAAGTTCAGCATCTCTCATGAGCATTGTGTAAGGAGCAAATCGAAGGAAGCCTTGAAGGTCCCAAATCTTGACGATAAGGTAGCTATGATAGCACTACAGCAGGGAACTAGAGATGAGCTTTTCGAGATGTCCTTAGCCAAGTACCCCCTGAAAGCATGTTATAGCTCCAAGATAGGGCAGGGAAGTATATCAATGTGGAAGAAAGTATGAAGTAGACGGTGGTGAACAATGAGCCCGCTGGTGGAAATAAGTGAAAGACTGATCTAGAATACATTGCCAAGGACAAATATTCCAGAGTTGAGAAAGACGTTTACCCAGCCCTGAAAAAGGGAGGGCCTGGACAAAAGTTTACCGAATATGTTAGGCTGAATGCCCCTAGAAGCCAGATCTTAATGGAAATTGAAAAAGATAGGGATATTTGTTGGCCTAAACCCCTGAAGGTTGATCCTACAAAGCTAGATAAGAGCAAATATTGTAGATTCCATAAGGATGTTGGTCATGACACCGACGAGTGCCGACAACTGAAGGATGAAATTGAATTCCTGATCTGAAAAGGGAGATTGAGCAATTATACTGGGGACGGAGAGAAACCCAATAATGGAAGGAGGAACTTTGATGATCATAGAAGAGATCAAGATGATCAAGGGCAAAACCCTCAACCTTGAGGGCCAGTGATAAATATGATATTTGGAGGACCAATCGCCACTGGATTGTCTAAAAACTCAAGGAAAGCTTATACTAGAGAAGTCATGCACATAGTGGGGGAAGCTCCAAAAAGGGCTTGGACAGGAGTAACAATGGTATTTGATGATTTTGAATTTTAAGGGGTCAAGTTTCCCCATGATGATCCCCTAGTCATAACACCCATAATAGGGAACAACCCAGTAAAAAAAGTCCTTGTAGAGAATGGAGCATCAGTAGACATCTTACTCTATGATACCTTCATAAGGACGGGTTACAATGACTCTCAATTTACCCCAACTGATATGCCAATATATGGTTTTGCTGGAGTAGAGTGCCCCATCGAAGGGATTATTAAGTTGCCTTTGACTATGGGTCAGGAACCAAGGCAAGCAACACAAATGTTGAGCTTTGTGGTGGTGAAGGCTGGATCAAGTTACAATGCAATCATGGGAAAAACAGGAATACATGCTTTTAAGGCAGTCCCTTCTTCTTACCATTCAGTAATGAAGTTTCCCACCAGGAACGGGATTGGAGAAGAGAGAGGGGATCAAAAGATGGCAAGGAGTTGTTATGTGGCCTCCTTAGGGCGGATGAAGTTGGGGGGAAGATATTTCCTATTGAAGATCTGGATATCCGTGAGAATGATGAGAAATGAGAAAAGCCTGCAGAAGAATTGATCCCGGTTCCTTTGGCTCTCGAGGATCCTGAAAAAGTAACTTTCATTGGAGCATCATTGGAGGAGCCCCTTAAAGGGAAGTTAGTAAGGTTCTTTCAAGAGAATAATGATGTGTTTGCGTGGTAGGCAACAGATATGCCCGGAATTGACCCGGAACTGATCACCCACAAATTGAACATGGATCTTAATCGAAAGACCGTGAAGCAGAAGAAAATGGGTTTTGCCCCTGAAAGGCAGGAAACCATCAAGAAATAAGTGGAGAAGCTCTTAGAGGCTGGTTTCATTGAAGAGATACAATTTCCAGAATGGTTAGCAAATCCTGTAATGGTAAAGAAGGCCAATGGGAAATCGAGATTGTGTGTAGATTTCACTGATGTGAATGATGCATGCCCAAAGGATTGTTTCCCGCTGCCAAGGATAGAAACTCTGATAGATGTGACTGCGGGTCACGATATGCTAAGCTTTATGGATGGGTTCAGCGACTATAATTAGATCAAGATATATAAAAATAACATCCCAAAGGTATCATTCATCACTGACTTTGGTATTTTTTGTTATCTTGTTATGGCATTCAGTCTCAAGAATTAGGAGCTACCTGTCAAAGGTTGGTAAATAAGATTTTTAAAGATATTATTGGGAAAACTACAGAAGTATATGTAGATGACATGTTAGTCAAGATTCTTGTGAAGCCTGACCACATAATCCATTTGAGGGAAGCTTTTGAGGTCTCGAAATACCACAAAATGATGTTAAATTCTGCAAAGTGTGCTTTCAGAGTGGGATCGGGAAAGTTTTTGGGATTGATGGTCTCCAAGAGGGTAACTGAAGCAAATCCTGATAAGATAAAGGCCATTTTGAACATGGAGCCTCCGCGGTTTATCAAGGATGTTTAAAAACTCACTAGAAGGGGTTCTACATTGGGACGATTTGTTTCCAAATATGGAGATAAGTGCTTGCCATTCTTTAAGGCTTTGAAGAAGTTAAAAGATTTCATATGGACTGAGGAAAGTCAAGAGGCGTTTGAAGGATTGAAGAAATACATGGTTCAAGCCCCTTTATTGGCCAAACCAGTTCTGAATGAAACTTTATACTTATATTTGGCCGTTTAAGAAAATGCCTTGAGCGCCATATTGGTTAAGGAGGAACTTAAAATACAGGAACCCATATATTATGTCGATAAGATTCTGTATGGGGCTGAGTTGAATTATTTGACCATTGAAAATTTTGCTTTAGCCTTGGTGATGGCCTCAAGGAAGTTGTGTCCTTACTTCTAAGCTCATAAGATCAAGGTACTAACAAATCAGCCTGTAAGAGACATTATTCACAGTCCTAAAGCCAGTGGGAGGCTGATTAAATGGGCCATAGAGTTGGGGGAATTTGACATAAGTATAAGCCACGAACGCCTATAAAAGCCTAGGCTTTGGATGACTTCGTGGTTGAATGTTCCATCCCCAACCAAGAAGTCGTGGGGGGGGGGCAAGAAGGTACCGTGCGTCGGCACATGGAGGGAAAAGAGGAGAAGGAAGAAGGACAAAACAAGGATAGGGAATTTTAGGTTCTCTATTTTGATGGAGCATCAAAAACAAGTTCGAGTGGACCAGGGCTAGTCTTACAAAGCCCCGATGGATTCTTGATCGAATACGCTATGAAGTTAGATTTTCTAACTACAAATAATGAAACTAAGTATGAAGCTCTAATAGCTAGCCTTGGCCTAGCAGGGATGTTGAGAGACAAAAACTTGAATGTTTGTGGAGATTCAAAACTTATGATATCCCATGTCAAGGGAGAGTTTGAAGCAAGAGATGAAACAATGGCAAAGTATGTACGCCTGGTGAGAGCTATGATAACACAATTCGATGAGTGCCATGTAGAGCACATCCCAAGAGAGGAAAATGTTAAGGATGATGCATTGTCCAAGTTTGCTTTGTTAGAGGTAGAAGAAAGTTCTGGGTGCGTGTATTTTTATGTTTTGAAAAAACACAGCATAGATATGAAGCTTGTTTCCCCTATATTGCTTGGGAAATCATGGATATGTCCCATTAATAACCATTTCCGAACTGGTTGGCTCCTGACTGATGTGACAAAAGCACGAAAATTGGCTGTACAAGCACTGAGATGTTCTTTGATTGATGGAATTTTATACAAGAGGTCTTATGCGGTTCCCTACCTGAGATGACTTAGGCCCGGAGAGGCACGTTTGGCCCTTGAAGAAGTATATGAAGGAATTTGTGGACAACACTTAGGGGCGGAGCTCTTGCACACAAGATAACAAGGTTAGGCTTCTATTGTCCGAAGATGATAGTTGATGCTAAAGAATATGTGAAGAGACGTGATCGTTGTTAGAAACATGCCCCTGTAGTAAGGCAGCCTCACGAAATGCTTACTTCCATAAATTCCCCAATCCTGTTTGTTATGTGGGGAATGGATATTCTTGGGCCTTTCCCAATGGCTACTGATCAAAAGAAGTTCTTGATTTTAGCAATTGATTACTTTACTAAGTGTATCGAAGCCAAGCCTTTGGCCAAGATTACAACTAAACAAGTTGCCCAAGTCTTGTGGGAAAACATCATGTGCAGATATGGAATCCTTCACATCTTTGTAACCGCTAATGGAACACAATTCAATAATGAGGAGTTTAGGAAGTACTGTAAGGAGAATGAGATCAAGTTGCGTTTTACTTCCGTGGCCCATCCTCGGGCTAATGGGCAAGCAAAAGTGGCAAATCGGATTATTCTGGATGAATAAAAGAAGAGGATTTAAAAGTCCAGAAATAACTGGGTAGATAAGGTACTTCCAATACTTTGGGCTTACAGAACAACTTGCAAGGTCACGGCAGGAGCAACACCATTCATGTTAGCATATGGGGCAGAAGCAGTCGTACCAGTAGAGATATCACATTCATCACCGAGAATCCAAGCATACAACGCTAAGGAAAATGAGGAGGGTCAAAGGTTATCCTTGTATGTAATACATGAAATGCGGGATGAAGCACATGCGAAGATTGTGGAATATCAGAAAAAAGCCTCTTTTTATTACAACCTGAGGGTGATAGAAAGGTTCTTTAAACAAGGAGATCTAGTCTTATGGAAGGTTGAAGCATCAGGAGTTGGACAGAAAGGAAAGCTCGCCCCAAACTGGGAAGGGACGTACAAAGTTAAAATTGTTCAAGGACGAGGATCTTACAAGTTGGAGACTATGGAAGGAGAAGAAGTTCCAAGGACTTGCATGCTCAAAACTTGAAGATCTATTATATATAGTTCGGTGGAAAAGAAGTGTATACTTGTTGAGGTGGCAACAAGGTTCAAAAGAACCATGAAGTTTTGGTTGCTTAGAATTTATATTTTAATTCAATAGGATTTGTATTTTAGCTTATGACTATTAGGGTCGAACCCATCTTATGTAAGGTTTTGAAAGACCAAATTATATTCTTGAAGCTACGATTTTCCTGGTTTTAGAAGACCAAGTTATGTTCTTTAAGTTATGTTTTACTAAGCTTCGAAAGGCCAAAGTCATAAACTTAAACGGAATAACAAATAACCAAAACAAGAATCGAAGAATACTTCATAAAATTTCAAAAGTATTTTGCAAAAGAAAGAAATCTAAAGCGAAGAAACTAAGCATTTAATTTAGAAGGCCCAGACTCCTCGTCAGAGCCACCCTCGGAGCCACTCTCTGAAGTCTCCTTGGAAGTTTCTTGAGTTGACCCCTCGGAAGTTTCCTCAGAGGTCTCTGCCGAAGTCTTCACAGAAGTATCTCCAGACGCCTTTTGAGGTAATTTCCTTGAAGGATCTTCCACTCTGGCCTTCTTCACGCTAGGCTCAGCTTCTTCCTCAGAGGAGGATTCTTCTTCTTCGGAGCTAGACTCAGCCTCCATCCTCTTTTGGCCATGACCCTCCACTGACGAATTAGCTGAAGAGCCCCTTGGATTAGGAGAAGGGTTATATTAACCTTCTCTGATAAGATCCAAAACTTTCTCTATAACGCCCCCGAGAGTTGGAATTTTAAGAGGACAAGGGAAGGGCGTTTCCTCGAGGACTTCCGGGAATTCAGCCTGAATAGCCTCCAACGTGGCGTCCCAGCCCTCCTTATAACTCATAGGATGAGTAAGGGAGTCATGCTCCTCCATCAAAATTTTGAACTCCTGAGAGTCCATCCAGGCGTCGAAACCTTTTTACATTTCGTCATTTATAATGACGATCTTGGCCCGAGCAGTCTCTAAGTTAGAAGTTGAGGAGTTGAGCTAGGCCTTGAGGCTCTCAATTTCTTGATTGGCCTCCTTAAGCTTCTTGACGGTATCGTCGTTGCCAACTTTCCAGGCCTTGGCCTGGTAAGCGCCCCTTGAAAAATTGGCGTTTGCCTTAAAAGAAAGACAAATAAAGGAAAATAAGTTTGATTCAGTATAGGACAAGTAATTAAACAAGGAATGCTTGAAGATAAGTTACCATTACCAGAACCTGAGCACCGAATAGCTCATTGGCCTCCAAGTCCTTCTACAGGACATGATCTTTATAGTCTACCGAGGAAATAGACTGAAGCGACCATTCTTTGGCATGCTTCATGTTCCCAAGGATTGTGTCTTTTCCCTGGATTCCCCATACGGGCTGGAAGAAGGCCTCCGACTTCTGTTTTGTGCGCAGGGGTTGGCTGGGGCCTTCCTCATTCCCTTCTCCAACTTGGAGCAGAAATTCTGGAAAGCGGTCTCCAAGCCGGGGCCTTTAAAGACCTTCCCCGCCCGCTTCATTCTGGTGGTTTCTAAGTCCTTAAGCTTAGTCACCTCCACTATTTCTTTAGCCACTGCACGAAGGAAGTAATAACACTTGAGGAAACAAGTTAAAAAGAAGAAACTTCAGAGTTAAAGCCTAAATTTAAAAACTTACTCTTCATAGAGACGGGAGACAGACCGCGTTCAACAAGGACTATCTCCCTGGTAAGATCCCAGGAAAGAGATGCCCCATTATCCTGAGTAAGGAGATTAAAGGCTTTTTCCTCCCCTTTAGACAACACAATGTCGTTCGGAATCCTGTCGACCACCTGCCCAAAGGATGAGCGGAAGAGCGTTCCCCAGCCGCCTTCCCAGAACAAGTAAACAAATTCTTTCTTCCAACCCAGATTGTTGTCGGGAATAGACACCCCGTTGACAATATGAGGGATGGTAGGGCGTTGATTCATGGCAACCCACCCTGGATTCTTGTCAGAGCTATTTTTGAACTGAAAAATCTTCCTAAAAACTGTGACGGTAGGGGGCACATTGTGCTTGGCATATTACGACAAGAAACAAAGGATTAGCCTCTAAGCTTTGGGAGGAAGTTGACAGGGGTTGATCCCAACATCTACAAGAAGAATAGGGATAAAAGGGTGAAAAGGGAACCTAACTCCAGCCCTGATTGTGTCCCTGAAGACACACAAAGTATCCTTTTTCCAATGGCAAGCCCTGTCTGCGGTGCTTGCGAAGATCAACTTATAAGGCTTCTAAACCTTGAACACAGTGTTAAGCTTCTCCAACTCCTTGGCATCATAAAACGTGTTAATGTGATCAAACACGTCCAAATGAGCGTCAGAGGGGTACTTATCTCCCCGGGTGTTGATCATATCGATCAAACAAGAATATCTAGATCGAATGGGGAACTCATTTGACCTCCTGGCCACATTCATCTTAGCCAATCGAGCTGATTTTTTGTCTGCCATGTGAAATGCAGAAGAACATGTGTTTAAGCATAAAAATGCAGAAAAATATGAATTCATGCACATGATGTATGAGTTTATGCAGAAAATTGCAGAAAAACATGAATTATGCAGAAAAAAACCAGAAATCATATGAAGGTACTCGTATAACAACCCAGAACTTTAAAGGAGAACTGTAAAAAGAGAACTTTATGTAGAGAAAAAAATTTGAAGGTCTTTAAACCGGAAACAGAGCTGGATTGTCGAAGAAACCAAGGATAACCAGAAAGGCTTAGAGTTTTTTGAGAGAAGGAAGGCAAGGTGTGTGAAATGAGAAGTGAGGAGAAATGATTCAACTCACTCCTTTATATAGGCAAAGGGAGGAATATGAAAGGGAAAAAATCCCATAAAAGCTAAAGCCCAGTTTCCGGAAGCTTCCGGAGTATAGGCATGAAGAGGAATATGAAAGGGAAAAAAGCCCATAAAAGCTAAAGCCCAGTTTCTAGAAGCTTGGGGAGTATTCTTGAGGTTTCTAAAACCAAGGCCCAAAAGGCCCAATCCAATTAGGATTAGGAAAATGAAAGGCCCAATCCATTTAAGGATTAAAAACTAGAAAGCCTAAAACATTTGATAAAGACTAAGATCTAGGTCGAATTTGAGGTCGTGGATTCTGTTTGATAAACTTTGAATAGAATCCTAAAAATGAACCTTTGAAATGACCAGGATCTAGGTCAAATATGAGGTCATGGATTATGTTCAAAAAACTTCAAATAGAAGCCTAAAAATGAACCTTTGAAACGACCGGGATCTCACTTACAAGTGGGCCCTGACAGGTGGGGCAGGTCTCATTGAGAGATGGCCTCATTAATATTTCTGGAAATTTAGACAATAAAACTGTAATTTCTAAAAAGAGATGATCTACTGCAAACACTTCGCTCACCTGAAAAATAATAAAAAATATTATAAAATATCAATTATAAAATATTAAAATAACATTTACAAAAATAAAATGATACAAAAGTTAATTATCAAATAAACTAAATACATTGAAACTAAAAAGAAGTAGAATTTATCTCAAATGTTATTATTATTGTTATTATTATTATTATTATTATTATTATTATTATTATTATTATTATCATTATTATTATTATTATCATCATCCTCATCATCATCATCACCATTATTATTATTATTATTATTATTATTATTATTATTAAACGATGGTGATATTATTATTATTATCATTATTATCATTATTAAATGATAGGGGCTAAAAATAACCCTAACTGCGTACTAAATAAATGCATTAATTATGCCTAATTTGGTCCAAAGATGAAGTCCAGTTATTAAGGCCCAACAATTAGTGTGTCTTTAATTGGGCTCAAAGGGCCCGCAAACCAAGGATTTATTATTAAAATTTGTAGGCCTAGTATCAGCCCAAATTGTGATTAAGAAAACAAGTTCAAATCAGAATCGAACTCTCAAAAGAGTAGTCCTCAAGCCACACGGTCCTATAAGGAAGCAAATACCTACATTCTAGGACTCCAAAATTTATTCTAAGTCTGAGAATTGCCCATGAAGTCTCCCAATCCTAATTCAATCCAAGGCATCCTATGCCTATATAAGGTGCCTCACCCCACAAATCAGAACTATATTTTTTGACTTGATCCTTGGCACACAGCAAGGTACATAGGCATCTAGTGAAGGAAGATTGAGTCACGAGGCACGGGAACATTCAGACCGAGTCTTGAAGCTCACGAAACCTAGCATTAAATACATCCGAGTTTTTTACCCATAATATTAAATGATGGTGATATTATTCTAATTCTAATTATTATTATTATTATTATTATTATTATATAAAAATGCACATTCAATACGATTTTATGGTTGATTTACTTGAATAGTAATTGTACATGCATGTCATTTTGTGATAAATTTGTCTACTATTTCGTGTACTTTGTATACAATATATTTACGTATGATAAATTTAATTATATAATTTTTTTGATGAACAAAATATGATTTTATTGATTACTCAACTCACTTAACAAAATATAAGCAACCTCAACAACAACAAAACTCCTGTTGAAAACTCGATTCAAAAATAACATGACTCTTTATCTGGTGTATGTGATGCCATATTAGCAGATCATTTAATATGTAACAAAGACCATATTTTTCACACCTAGAACAATTCACGACACTATTCTACCACCTTACCAAAGCGTCAACACATTGGTATTATACTTTTTATAGCCTGTGTGACCACCAAAAAATCAGACTCGAGCTCCCCTTCTAATCATCTTTTTCCTTTAATCCAGCTGAGGGCCTCCTTGTTTGCAATAACTTCCGGTAGCTCTAGTGAAACTACATCTCTTCTTAATAGAGTTTGTGTTTCAACGGCTTCTCTTGTATTGTCCCTTTTTACCATACCAATACTATAAACAAGTTATTCATTAAACAAAATTGCATCGACCGTCATCTTTATTTTGTCCATCTGTGACTTAACCCAGATAACAGCTCCATCTTCTTCAAAAGAATTCAGAAATAAAGCCTTGGTGGTACTCTTCTGGGCCATTATCCATTGTAAATGGTATTGTTTGGCTGATGCAATCAATTAATTTTCTATATCATGCTTTTATTTCCACAACATTTCATTCATGACCTTCCAGATAGCGCAACAGATAGTCAAAAAGACCCTGCTGAGTACTCTGAGCCTGAGAAAGAAAAAGTTTCCCTGGATAGTGGCTTGCAGCTTATTTCGATTGAGTCACTTGACAATGTAATGTACAACAACATTGTCAACTGTGACACTGCTAAGCAGATCTGGGAAAAGATTGAAATACTCTGTGAGGGAACTAAGGAAGTTAGATCTAATCAAAGAAGGATACCGATTTCACAGTATGAGGGTTTCATGGCTAAGCCAAAAGAAAGTATTACTGATGTGTTTGAAAGGTTTAATAAGCTGATTAATGACTTGCAGCTCCATAAAAAATATTATGAAGCTGAAGAAGTGTACTTGAAGTTCTTGCTTACACTCCCTGACCATTTGGAACAAAAAATTTCAGCAATCAGAGAAGGGAGAGACTTGAGCAGAATAACACTGGAAGTTCTATATGGAATTCTCAAAACATATGAACTAGAAATGATTCAAAGAAAATCATTGAGATCTGGTCAAGGACATGTTGTAGATGGTTCAAGTGCTTTAATTGTCAATGAAAGCCAAACCTCTAATGATGAGCCAAGATCTCAAACTCCAGTTGCTTCAACAAGTGAGCAAAGAACAAATGATTCATAGGAATAAGTCATTCTGGAATTGGAAGAATTAGAGTTCTACACCGTAGATGAACTTGATGAGCTTGATCAGTCAATGGCATATCTGGAAAGAAATTTCTCTAACATTAGAGTAAAGAAGCCAAGATTCTTCAAGGGTAAAGGACAACCATTCAACAAAGACAACAGCTAGAAAGGAAAAGGGATGTACACATCTGATTGCAAGAATGGCTACAAAATTGGATATGTTGACAAATCAAAGATAAAGTGCTTCAACTGTGATGAACTAGGTCAATTTGCTATAGTATGTAGGAAACCTAAGAAAACAAAGAAAGATAAAGCTTATCTTGAACTGGAAGCAAAGTATGAAGCTCTTCTGAAGAAACAGCAAAGTAAAGCTTATATTACAGAGGAAAAGAGTTGGGATGATTCTGAAAATGATGAAGATGAAGAATTTGGAAATTATGCCCTTATGGCCTTGGAGCAAGGAGAATCATCCTCATCTTAAACACAGGTACCAACTCTTACCACAATTCATTTAAATGTAAGTCAATATAAGGAAACTGTAGAGAAGATGAGCACAGAAATGTTTCATATTCACACCATTATGGTTGCTGCAGATGAAGAAGTTAGAAGGCTGGCAAAGATAAATGAAAAACTTGAGAGTGAGAAACAAGAAGTTGAACTGTTGTTGGTGAATCTTGAAGCTATAAGACAAGAGAATGCATATCTATAGAACAAGCTCAAGTGTGCAAGTGAAATTGAAGCAGTGCTAAGGGAGAAGCTGGAAAAGAATGAAGTGAAGTTGAAGTCCTTCAAAAATGCATCTGTGTTGGTTGGACAATACCATGAGAAAAATAAGACATGTGCAAATATTGCTATTGGTCTTGATTATGATGCTTTGAAAAATACCATGAAAATGTTCCAGCTATGCTGAAAAAGGTTGTATCACCTATGTTCAAGGCATATGAAGTTAACTTCAGTGAAGAAGAGTTGATTATCAAGCAAGAAATTGCTGATGAGGATAAAGAGAAGAAAAATGCAGAAGCAAGTCAATCTTCCAAAACTGAAGTGAAGCTTATGGATAAACAAAATCCCAAGATATCTATTAAAGAAACCAAGACTTGCGATGCAAGAAAGAAGAAGAAAAATAAAAATGGGAAAATTGGGATAAACAAAAGCAACAATTTTGCTTATGTTGCAGATGCTCCAAGAAAGAAATATGAAAAATGTGGCTCTGTGAATCACCTAACTCGCCTTTGTAAAAAGGCTGTTAGCAAGCTAATTGAAGGAGCCTACAAATACAATGAAGCATATGCAAAAGACCCCTACTCTTTCTGTGATAAGTTTGATTGCATCCCTTGCAACTTAAAACTGATGAAAAGTTCTCACAAACTGAGAGTAGACCTTAAAAAACAAAAATTGGGTCTATATCAGATAGGGAAAATGCACAGCAGTCAATGAATTCAATTTTATCTGAAACTACTCATTCCACTTCTGCTAAATCAGTTAACAAGAAGAAAGTACCCAACCTGCTTGGGTTGCTAAACACACTTAAAACTCATTGTGTGTAAGGGAAAATGAAGAAAATAATATGGATCATTGACTGTTGTGCATATGTTGTGTACTTGATGATTACATAAACAATACACCTAAGTAGATTTTACTTAGTGAAATAATGTAGCACTCGACGGATAAGGATTATAGTCCCGACGGATAAATCATTATAGTCCCGACGGATGATAACTTATTATGCGTCGAGTGAGTAGCTTATGTAATAATGAGTCTGTAGCATATTTCTGCATACACCTTTGTATAGATTCTGTAGTAGCATAGAATTCATGTTGACTTTAACTAGATATGCAGAATAGGTTGATTAATTGTACATAGATGATGTCTTGTAATTCTGCATAAATGAATTGAAGTCAAGTGTCAAAATAGCTACCGACGAATGATTAACAAAGCCATCGACGGATGATCAAATAGCTATCAATGGATGTTCAATATAGCAGTCGACGGATGATCAATGAAGCCATCAACGGATGATCATAAAGTCGACGGATGATCATGTACTCAACGGATAAAGAATTCAAATATCAGTTGACAATGACAACTGGTAACATGCGTTGAAGTGTATGCAAATGGAATGAGGAAGCCTATTAACTGGGTAATAGAGAACAAAGTAACAAAGCATTAGACCCGATAGTTTTTACAATGATCCTGTCTTTTGACTTTGTAATCTTGGTAATATATAAACCAAGAAGTAGCAAATGGAAACTAACATCTGAGATACAAAAAGTGAGAAACATTTGTAAGCAGAATTATTAGCATTTCTCTGTATTCTCAGTAGTTCATATTTGTAAGCAGCTATGAGCATTCTTGCACACAGAGTTCTCTCGATATAATATATATCTCTGGTGGAATTGTTTAAATCCACCAGAAAGTTTTTAAAGACTCTTGTTTTTAATTACTTGTGTTTTGATTCACTTAAGTTTCTATTCCGCATTGTGCTAATCAACACACTTATATTTAAATTCGAGTTCGAACATTTTTATTTTAAGAAAAAGGTTCAAGAATTCCATTCAACCCCCCTTCTGTAATTCTTGCTATATTGTTAAGGGACTAACAATTGGTATCAGAGCAAGCTCTTAACTTAAAACGAATTTAAACATCAAAACAATTCAGCAAGATGAACAAGAAGGATGTTGGAGTCAAGATTCCTTTTCTAGATAAAGATAATTACCATCATTGGAAGGTAAATATGCATCTTCATATGCTTTCTCAAGATGAGGCCTATGTGGACTGCATAGAAAGATGCCCTCAAGTTCTAATGAGAGCTGCAATAGGAAATGAGCCATCAGTCCCCAAGCCAAGGCATGAATGGTCTAATCCTGACATTGAACAAGTCAGGAAGGATAAAAAGGCCATGAGTATTATGTTTAATGGAGTTGATGCAGACATGTTTGACAACTTTATCAACTGCAAAACTGCCAAGGAAGTTTGGGATACTATACAGATAATCTGTGATGGCACTGAGCAAGTTAGAGAAAATAAGATGCAGCTCTTGTAATATCCGGGATATATCGTGTAATTATTTTTTCTATTATATAATTATTATGTGTGTTCAGTATCTATTCTGTGAACTAATTGTTAAGTGTTATCTGTACTTGAATATTCAAAAATAATATTAATTGAGTATTTTAATTTTTATATGTCCAAAATAAAATATAGATAATTGTCATATCTTGCTAATTATTTTTATGTTGGTTTATGGATTTATAAGAATCATATAAAATTTCTAAAATCTTTTTCCGGGTAATTAAAATCTATTTTATAAAAACGGGAACCAACCGACGTCACCCGTTATTACGTTTTTGGAACCCGAAACTCTTTCGAGAACTCCTTCCTAACCTAATTGTAATATTCCGAGCATATTCCATGTTTCGACTTTTTTGATCCGGCGTACGGTTTGTCCTGCGCGGGTCCCGGCGCAACATTTTCGATACAATATTCGTTTCGGTAAATCAATAAAACCCGTATTTTCGATAAACGGGAGCTTTTTATTAAACTATCCCAATTATCACTTCGTAATACGTGTAACCAGGCGCTGAGACCAATACCGCAGTACAAATTGTACTGATTTGGATAATTATCCCGAAAACTGATACCATTTGGATCAGTTTTTACAAATAAACGTACCGTTTTATATCCGGAATGATCCAACGGGATAATAATTTTCTGTAATTATAAATAGCCTTTTACCGTATTTTATTTCGTATCAAAATCATTTGCAGACAGATAATTATACAATTTTCAGAGAAAAGCCCTAATTACATAAACTGTTCTAAGAATCAAATAGCAAAACGAAGGCGTTACCGATCTCTGTTTTTAAAGCTAGAGTAACCAAAACGAAGGATTTGAAGTGTTCTATCAGATTCTGAGCTTTGTTTCACTGCAGAAATCAAGGTTATTTTTCTAAAAATTTATTTATTTTCGAATTTATTTTATTAAAAATATGAATTTTTGGTCGGATGATTGTTAGTATGATTTGATGATTGCATGTTGTAGAGCTTGTTTTCCTGATGATTTTCATATGTCATACGTCTGATTTGGAGTTCAATAACATGCTCAAAAGTGGGTTTAATTTTCGAATTTCAAAATTAGGGTTTATAACCCGTATGAATGTTCTTAATTGAAATTTGGGGGTTTCTTATTCTGTGATAGATTGATGTTGTGTTATAGTGGGTTGTGTTCTCTGTGAAATTTGCAATCTAGTCGTATAAGTTTCATGAACCAACGAGGTCTGTAGAGAAGGGAGTAGTGTTTTGAGGTTTTCCGATGTTCGCCGGAAATTGGAAAACTTCACGGCCAAATTTCGGCCAACTAAGGGATTGTTAGGATGAATTGATTGCATGGTTGTGTTCCTGGTGTTGTGTAGATGTGATATGGAGGTGTTGGTGGGGTGAGGACGCCGGGAACGTGTTCTCCGGCGAACCCGACTGTTTTCCGGCGAAGGGCTGGAAAATTACAGTTTAGTACCCCAACTTTTGAAAACGATGCAGTTAGGTCCCTGAAGTTTCCAGACTTTGCAAATTTAGGATTCCTGTTTATAAAATGTTTAAAAATCATATTTCCTATTTATTTTTATTATAAAAATTCATTTTTAAATTCTGAAAATTCTAAAAATTATTATTTTAATTCTGAAAATTATTTTTAATTCACAAATAAATCTAAATTAATTAGTTAATTAATTTCAGTTAATTTATAATTGATTAATTGGTCAATTAATTCGAAAATTAATTGATTAATTGATTTAATTAATTATTAATTGATTTTAATTAATTATTTAATTAGATTTAATTATTTAAAAATGATTTAAAAATTCTGAAAAATAGTTTCGAGCTTTAAAATATTATTCTAAATTATTTCCAAGGCTCGAGAATTATTCTAAAATTATTTCGGAGCCAGAATGGGCCAACCGAACCCTGTTTATTAACCCGAAATTGATCCAACGACCCGTTTTAATTTCGAAAAATGTTTTAAAAATCATTTTAAATACCAGAAAGCCTATTTATGACCTGAGACTTCTTTATAAATAATATATCATTGATTACGTGATGTATTATGTGCTATATGTGACTTGTTAATTGACTATCGGTCTATATATTCGGTGTTTACTTGATTATTGCATAACTTTCAATCCGTTAATCGGATTTGGGTAAACCGAAGGGTAGATAGAAGTATGTGTTGAATAGAATTCCATGAGTAAATTATTGATAGATGCTTATGATATGTGAGCAGAAGAGGCAAGACGTAAGAAAAGGGAAACAGATAGTTGAAGAGTAAGACGGTTGTGATTGGAAACGAGTGCAGTGTAGTAAGCTAATATCAAGCAAGTGTTATGAACTTTCTCGAGATATTGTAGTACTTGATAATCCTGTGATATTGCAAGTGCTTTGAAGCATAGAAACCTAAATCCTAATTTCAGTTATTATTCTTGAGCCATGAATCATATTCTTTCTAATCCATTGATTATTGTATACCCAAACAAGAACCACAAATCTACGATACTACTCCACAAATACATACAAACTAAATACCAAACACTGAAATGAACTATTATATACTCAACCCATGGTATCTTATACTTGGAAAGACCAAATCCTTGAAACCTTGAAACGTTGATTCCTTTGTTATCCAATTCTTTCATTACCCAGCATCCAAGCTTTTAAATTGCCTTATTGATCCTTACAAGGATTGAAACCCTTTCATTGTTAAACATTTATTGTTGTTAATGATTTCGGTTATTGTTTATTATTGCATATTCTGTTATTATGTTAGAATTGGATTGTTTTTATAAAATTGTGGACCAGATTCGTGGTCAGACCATATAATGGTCAAGTTAGGCCAATGTGAGCCTTGGATCCAGTAGTTAGAGCAATGTTGTGTGCCTTGCTCGGGGTTAGTGCGTGACTGATCAGCAGCCTAACCTTGGTTTTTTAAATTAAAAGTATAATATCCAATTCCAAATCATAATCCATTGTTCACTTGATATCATAACCATATTCATCTGATGATCATTATTCTCAGTTTTGTCATTGTGACTTGCTGAGCTAGTTAGCTCATTTGTGCGATGTTGTTTAAATTCTTTCCAGTTAAAAAAGGAACCAATTGGTAAAGAGGATCCCCAGTCCAGCGCGAGAGCTAGGGGTTCAGGTTGAGAAAGCGGAGCTAGTAGGCTTCTTTTGGAATAATTTAAGTTTGTAAAAGTTTGTAATAATGTTTAATACTCAGTTTGAGTTTGAAATAGTTGGGATTTGAACGGTTTGTAATATATTAGTGTGTTTGGCTTGTGTGCATACTTTAACCTGTTGCGGTCCGTGGTGGTTGGTAAGTAGGGTCACTGCATATATTATTATTATCTTTATTATTGTTATAAGCAGGTTATAATTAAGGTGTGTGTGTGGACCCCAAATTTCTGACCCGGGTTTGGAGGGCGCCACAGGTTTGGTATCAGAGCTACAGGTTATAAGTCACTGACACAAGCCTAGGTTGACGAGAATGGTTAGAGGGATATGATTAGAAGTAAGGTATAGGATGATAGAATGACGGGAGGTTGAGTGTTATGGTATAACCGGTATTAGTATAGTTTGCGTCGTGGTACGAGATTCTTATATTACGATATGATTTCAGATAGCAGAGATGGCCGACTCTTTTATTCCCGTATCAGCTGATCACTCAGAGCCTTCAGTTGGAGCACCAGCATCGGATCCACGTCCTGTGATTCCACCAGCATTGGCTATTCTACCTCCACCGGTGTTGCAGCCCGTACCATTGCAGGCTATTCCACCTCCAGGCATGAGGCCACCTGTCAGAGGACCCCCACCAGCTGATTCAGATTCCACTGGGCATTCAGTAGCGAGTGCCCCATTCCAGTCTACATTGCCCCCAGTTCCTTATTACCGGTATGAGGCTCTTCTATTGGAGCGTGATTCCTTGTTGGCTCAGATTAGAGAGTTACAGCATATCATTAGGACTACAGATGTTGATCGTGGTGTGAGGAAGCTTCGAGAGGAGATTCATGTGACACGGAGGGTTCTTGAGGCTAGGCTACATGGAGCTACACTACCTGGCAAAGGCCCTGATGCACTGCTGGGCTTGGCTACTGAGGTGATGGAGGACTTTGAGAGGCTGGCAGGACCAGAGTTTTCTTGGAGTTGAGTTAGAGATTTTGAGATGGAGATGCTGAGCAGTGTTGTTATGGTTATGTAGTATGGACAGTAGTGTGTAGTGTGTATCAGTAGACTTTTGAGTTGTATTTATAGACTAGCGATGCTGACTAGTGAGTAGGTTGTTGTACCCTTTTTGCTTTTACTTTTGAAGCGTCTTTACGCTTGTACTACCTAAAACTTTTGATCTATATATCAGTACCTTTTCCTTTCCAACACTGTCATTTACTTTATCGCACATGTTTTACTTTACCTTATTTATTGCACCAGTATACCCTGTGATACCATGTACCCTGTTTTCCATAACTGTTTATATTCTGTAAAGAAGCATGCAATTTACTTAGTTACAACTGTTTTAAAAAAGAGATATTTCTATTTTACAAAACTTTTCTTTTATACAAAGATTTGATTCAAAAGCTAAATAAATTGATTGATTCTTTACAGAAAATGCCTCCCAGAAGAAATACCCGCACCAACACCCAGAATGAAGAAACCAACAACAACAACAATAACAACCAAAATGATATAAACCAGAATGTGAACCCAGGACCCATAGACCCAGAAATAGCCCAGATTCTTCAAATCTTGGCCCAACAAACAATTCACCTGGCACAACAACAGTAGAGACAGACCAATCCCTAGGTAACTTTCAAAACTTTTCAGGCAGTAAACCCACCAGAATTCAAGGGTTCCTTAGAGCCAATTGAAGCAAATGTGTGGTTAAAGGAAATAGAGAAGGCATTTGCCTTGGTAAAAGTGAAAGAGGAGCAGAAGGTTGAATTTGCAAGTTACTATCTGAAGAATGAGGCCACCTATTGGTGGGAGATGGTGAAGACATTGGAAAGCACAAATGTTATTACTTGGGAAAGGTTTAAGGAATTGTTTTTAGAAAAGTATTTTCCTCAGTTTGTTCAGGATCAAATGGAGCTGAAGTTTTTAGAATTAAAGCAAGGGAACATGTCGGTAACAGATTATGAGGGGAAGTTTGAGGAATTGTCAAGGTATGTGCCGTCGTATGTTGATACTGATAGAAAGAAAGCTAAGAAATTCCAGCAAGGCTTGAAGCCATGGATCAGAGGGAAGGTAGCTATTTTTGAATTGGATACCTATGTCGGGGTTGTACAGAAAGCTATGATCGCAAAGACAGAGAGTGAGATGTTCTAGAAGGAAAAGGAAAGCAAGAAAAGGAAAAGTTGAGGGAAGTGAGGGTCAGTCACAAACAGGGAAGTTTCCAAATTTTAAGAAGGGCAAGATTCAGCCAGGGAGAAATTTTAATTTCAGGAGACAAAATGCAGGACACGGAGGCCAGGGCAATCGTCCAGCTAATGTGAATCAGCTGAATCAGTTGAGATTAACTTTTCCAGATTGTCAAGTATGTGGAAAGAAGCATGGAGGAGTTTGTAACAAGTTGAATGTGGTATGTTTTAAATGCAACCAGAAAGGGCACTACTCGAGGGAGTGCCGAAATCAGCCAGCAAGAGAGCCAGCGAATAAGGATTAGCCTATCCGGAATCCAGCAGTGAAGGTTCCAGCCATTGGATTTACATGCTTTAAATGTGGGAAGCCAGGACATATGGCCAGGGATTGCAAGACACCAGCCCCAGTCAGTAATGCATTAAGGATTATGGGATCTACCCCAACAGTGAATGAGACTCCGAGGGCTAGAGTTTTTGACATGTCGGTGAAGGATGCGATCCAGGATACGGATGTCGTGGCAGGTACGCTTAATGTGAATTCTTTATGTGCCAAAGTGTTAATAGATTCGGGAGCAACTCGATCGTTTGTTTCACAAGATTTTGTTAGTAACTTAAATTTTCCAGTTGGGTATTTAAATGAAATAATGACGGTGGAAGTAGCAAATCAAGAACGTGTAACTGTTAACCAAGTTTGTGGGAATTGTGAGATTGAGATTTCTGGTAGTAAATTTTGTGTAGATTTGATACCGTTTAAGTTAGGAGAATTTGACGTTATATTAGGGATGGATTGGTTATCTAAGCATGATGCTCAGATAGATTGTCAAAATAAGAAAGTTATGGTGAAAACGCCAGATGAAAGAATAGTAACGTTCAAGGGACAGAAGCAGGTAAAGAAGTTCTTAATGATGATTCAAGCCAAGAAGTTACTACGACAAGGATGTGAGCATTTCGTAGCATATGTGATCGACAGAAGTCAGGAGCCAGCAAAACTTGAAAATATTCCAGTTGTGATGGAATTTCCAGACGTATTTCCCGACGAGTTACCAGGACTTCCTCCAGATAGAGAAATTGAATTTGCAATCGACTTAGCACCTGGAACCGAACCAGTATCCAAGACCCCGTATAGAATAGCGCCCGTTGAGATGAAAGAATTAGCAAAACAATTGCAAGAGCTGTTAGAGAAAGGAGTAATTAGACCCAGCGTATCCCCGTGGGGTACACCGGTATTATTTGTCAAGAAGAAGGATGGAAGCATGACACTGTGCATCGACTATAGGGAGCTCAACAAGTTGACGATTAAGAATAAGTATCCGTTACCCAGAATTGATGATTTGTTTGACCAATTGAAGGGAGCCAAGTATTTCTCCAAAATTGATTTAAGATCGGGATATCATCAACTGAAAATCAAACCAGAAGATATACCAAAGACAGCTTTCAGAACAAGGTATGGACATTACGAGTTTTTAGTGATGTCTTTTGGATTGACCAACGCCCCAGCATCGTTTATGGACCTGATGAACAGATTTTTCAAGGAATATTTGGACAAGTTCGTTATAGTATTTATAGACAATATTTTGATCTATTCAAAGATGAAGGAGGATCATGCGGAACATTTAAGGACAACTTTGGAGATTTTAAGGAAAAAGAAGTTATATGCTAAATTGTCGAAGTGTGAGTTTTGGCTACAGGAAGTTCAGTTCTTAGGACACATAGCCAGTAACGAAGGGATCAAAGTGGACCCGGCAAAGATCGAGGCAATTACGAATTGGGAAAGACCGCGAACACCCACTGAGGTAAGAAGTTTCTTGGGATTGGCAGGATATTATCGACGATTCGTTCAGAATTTCTCAAGAATTGCAACACCATTGACAAAGCTTACACGAAAGAATGAAAAGTTTATATGGAATGACAAGTGCGAAGGAAGTTTTCAGGAATTGAAGCGGAGATTAATCACAACACATGTTTTGTCACTTCCAGGCGATCAAGGGAATTTCGTAATTTATAGCGATGCTTCTTACAAAGAATTAGGATGTGTTCTTATGCAGCACGACAAGGTGATTGCGTATGCGTCAAGGCAATTGAAACCACACGAACAGAAGTACCCTACTCATGATTTGGAGTTAGCAGCTATAGTTTTCGCTTTGAAGATTTGGAGACATTATTTGTATGGAGAAAAATGTGAGATTTTCACGGATCATGAAAGTTTGAAATATATATTTACCCAGAAGGAACTTAATATGAGACAAAGGAGATGGTTAGAATTGATTAAGGATTATGATTGCTCGATTAATTATCATCCCGGTAAGGCGAACGTTGTAGCAGATGCGTTAAGTCGGAAGGAAAAGTTAAATGTATTATCCGTACCTGAAGAGATATATAAAGAATTTCAAAAATTGGAATTGGAGAATAGAATTTGCAAGCCTGAGGAAGCAAAAGTGTATGGTATGATTTTCCAACCGGAGTTATTGGAGAAAATAAAGAAATGCCAGAAAGAGGTAATGGATCAAGATATAAATAGTTTGGTAGGTGAGGAATTATGCACGCAACAAGATGATCAAGGTATTCTTAGGTTTTCCTCAAGAATTTGGATTCCACCAGTGATGGAACTGAAAAATGAAATTTTACAAGAGGCACATAGTTCAAGATATTCCATCCATCCAGGGAGTACCAAAATGTACAGAGATTTAAAGAAGAATTATTGGTGGCCAGATATGAAGAGGGAAATTACGGAATGGATTAGCAAATGCTATACCTGTCAGAGAGTTAAAGCAGAGCATCAGAGACCAAGCGGATTGCTACAGCCATTGGAGATTCCAGAATGGAAGTGGGAATATATTACCATGGATTTTATAGTTGGATTACCAAGGAAAAGGACTAATCATGATGCCATTTGGGTTATAGTAGATAGACTTACCAAGTCAGCTCATTTTCTACCTATAAATGAAAGATTTTCGCTCGACAAGTTAGTTCATATGTACTTGAAAGAAATTGTAGTTCGTCATGGAGTTCCAGTGTCTATTGTATCTGATCGAGATCCAAGATTTAATTCAAGATTTTGGAAGAGTTTTCAAGAATGTTTGGGAACAAGACTGAATATGAGTACAGCCTATCACCCCCAAACGGATGGCCAAAGTGAAAGAACGATCCAGACAATCGAGGACATGCTACGTGTTTGTGCTATTGATTTCAAAGGAAGTTGGGACGAGCACTGGTAGAGTTTGCTTATAACAACAGTTATCACGCCAGTATTGGGATGCCACCTTATGAAGCCCTTTATGGACGCAAGTGTAGATCTCCAATATATTGGGACGAAGTAGGAGAACGCAAAATACTCGGACCTGAATTGGTACAGCAGACAAAGGAAGTTGTTGAAATTATCCAGAAAAGATTAATAGCCGCACAAGATCGTCAAAGGAAATATGCTGACCAGTCAAGAAAAGACATGGAATTTGAAGAAGGAAGCTTGGTATTATTGAAAGTATCACCGTGGAAAGGACTAACGAGGTTTGGGAAGAAAGGGAAGCTAAACCCAAGATATGTCGGACCTTTTGAAATCCTAAAGCGTATTGGCAAGGTAGCTTACGAGTTGGCATTACCTCCGTACATGGATCACATTCACAATGTTTTTCACATATCAATGCTTAAGAAATATAATCCAGACTCCAGGCATATAATAGAATATAAGCCAATAGAACTTCAAGCAGATTTATCATAAGTAGAGAATCCGATAGAGATTCTAGAGGAAAGAGAGAAAGTATTGAGAAATAAAGTGGTAAAGTTAGTAAGAGTATTGTGGAGAAACCCAAAGGTTGAAGAGTCAACCTGGGAGTTAGAAAGTGATATGAGAGAAAAGTACCCTCATTTGTTTTCTTAGAGATTCTGAGGACAGAATCCTTTTAAGGGGGAAGGATGTAATATCCGGGATATATCGTGTAATTATTTTTGCTATTATATAATTATTATGTGTGTTTAGTATCTATTCTGTAAGCTAATTGTTAAGTGTTATCTGTACTTGAATATTCAAAAATAATATTAATTGAGTATTTTAATTTTTATATGTCCAAAATAAAATATAGATAATTGTCATATCTTCCTAATTATTTTTATGTTGGTTTATGGATTTATAAGAATCATATGAAATTTCTAAAATCTTTTTTCGGGTAATTAAAATCTATTTTATAAAAACGGGAACCAACCGACGTCACCCGTTATTACGTTTTTGGAACCCGAAACTCTTTCGAGAACTCCTTCCTAACCTAATTGTAATATTCCGAGCATATTCCATGTTTCGACTTTTTCGATCCGGCGTACGGTTTGTCCTGCGCGGGTCCCGGCGCAACATTTTCGATACAATATTCGTTTCGGTAAATCAATAAAACCCGTATTTTCGATAAACGGAAGCTTTTTATTAAACTATCCCAATTATCACTTCGTAATACGTGTAACCAGGCGCTGAGACCAAGACCGCAGTACAGATTGTACTGATTTGGATAATTATCCCGAAAACCGATACCGTTTGGATCAGTTTTTACAAATAAACATACCGTTTTATATCCGGAATGATCCAACGGGATACTAATTTTACGTAATTATAAATAGCCTTTTACCGTATTTTATTTCGTATCAAAATCATTTGCAGACAGATAATTATACAATTTTCAGAGAAAAGCCCAAATTACATAAACTGTTCTAAGAATCAAACAACAAAACGAAGGCGTTACCGATCTCTGTTTTCAAAGCTTGAGTAACCAAAACGAAGGATTTGAAGTGTTCTATCAGATTCTGAGCTTTGTTTCACTGCAGAAATCAAGGTTATTTTTCTAAAAATTTATTTATTTTTGAATTTATTTTATTAAAAATATGAATTTTTGTTCGGATGATTGTTAGTATGATTTGATGATTGCATGTTGTAGAGCTTGTTTTCCTGATGATTTTCATATGTCATACGTCTGATATGGAGTTCAATAACATGCTCAAAAGTGGGTTTAATTTTCGAATTTCAAAATTAGGGTTTATAACCCGTATGAATGTTCTTAACTGAAATTTGGGGGTTTCTTATTCTGTGATAGATTGATGTTGTGTTATAGTGGGTTGTGTTCTCTGTGAAATTTGCAATCTAGTCGTATAAGTTTCATGAACCAACGAGGTCTGTAGAGAAGGGAGTTGTGTTTTGAAGTTTTCCGATGTTTGCCGGAAACTGGAAAACTTCACGGCCAAATTCCGGCCAACTCAGGGATTGTTAGGATGAATTGATTGCATGGTTGTGTTCCTGGTGTTGTGTAGATGTGATCTGGAGGTGTTGGTGGGGTGAGGACGCCAGGAACGTGTTCTCCGGCGAACCCGACTGTTTTCCGGCGAAGGGTTGGAAAATTACAGTTTAGTACCCCAACTTTTGAAAACGATGCAGTTAGGTCCCTGAAGTTTCCAGACTTTGCAAATTTAGGATTCCTGTTTATAAAATGTTTAAAAATCATATTTCCTATTTATTTTTATTATAAAAATTCATTTTTAAATTCTAAAAATTATTATTTTAATTCTGAAAATTATTTTTAATTCACAAATAAATCTAAATTAATTAGTTAATTAATTTCAGTTAATTTATAATTGATTAATTGGTCAATTAATTCGAAAATTAATTGATTAATTGATTTAATTAATTATTAATTGATTTTAATTAATTATTTAATTAGATTTAATTATTTAAAAATGATTTAAAAATTCTGAAAAATAGTTTCGAGCTTTAAAATATTATTCTAAATTATTTCCAAGGCTCGAGAATTATTCTAAAATTATTTCGGAGCCTGAATGGGCCAACCGAACCCTGTTTATTAACCCGAAATTGATCCAACGACCCGTTTTAATTTTGAAAAATGTTTTAAAAATCATTTTAAATACCAGAAAGCCTATTTATGACCCGAGACTTCTTTATAAATAATATATCATTGATTACGTGATGTATTATGTGCTATATGTGACTTGTTAATTGACTATCGGTCTATATATTCGGTGTTTACTTGATTATTGCATAACTTTCAATCCGTTAATCGGATTTGGGTAAACCGAAGGGTAGATAGAAGTATGTGTTGAATAGAATTCCATGAGTAAATTATTTATAGATGCTTATGATATGTGAGCAGAAGAGGCAAGACGTAAGAAAAGGGAAACAGATAGTTGAAGAGTAAGACGGTTGTGATTGGAAACGAGTGTAGTGTAGTAAGCTAATATCAGGCAAGTGTTCTGAACTTTCTCGAGATATTGTAGTACTTGATAATCATGTGATATTGCAAGTGCTTTGAAGCACAGAAACCTAAATCCTGATTTCAGTTATTATTCTTGAGCCATGAATCATATTCTTTCTAATCCATTGATTATTGTATACCCAAACAAGAACCACAAATCTACGATACTACTCCACAAATACATACAAAATAAATACCAAACACTGAAATGAACTATTATATACTCAACCCATGGTATCTTATACTTGGAAAGACCAAATCCTTGAAACCTTGAAACGTTGATTCCTTTGTTATCCAATTCTTTCATTACCCATCATCCAAGCTTTTAAATTGCCTTATTGATCCTTACAAGGATTGAAACCCTTTCATTGTTAAACATTTATTGTTGTTAATGATTTCGGTTATTGTTTATTATTGCATATTCTGTTATTATGTTAGAATTGGATTGTTTTTATAAAATTGTGGACCAGATTTGTGGTCAGACCATATAATGGTCAAGTTAGGCCAATGTGAGCCTTGGATCCAGTAGTTAGAGCAATGCTGTGTGCCTTGCTCGGGGTTAGTGCGTGACTGATCAGCAGCCTAACCTTGGTTTTTTAAATTAAAAGTATAATATCCAATTCTAAATCATAATCCATTGTTCACTTGATATCATAACCATATTCATCTGATGATCATTATTCTCAGTTTTGTCATTATGACTTGCTGAGCTAGTTAGCTCATTTGTGCGATGTTGTTTATATTCTTTCCAGTTAAAAAAGGAACCAATTGGTAAAGAGGATCCCCAGTCCAGCGCGAGAGCTAGGGTGAGACCCTGATGCAACAAAAGAGAGAACATGAGAGAAAAGCAGGTACAGAGGATATAAGGGTGGATCCAGCCATTGCTCATGAGTCAATGATTGTGGATGATGCAGAAAAGGAAAGACAATTTCAGCAACGTTACAAAGCTGTAATTGATAACATTTCCTTGGATGCTGACACTTTTAGTCATCCTGTGTCAGCCTATTAAACTATTGGCTGCTCAGGGCAATGAGGAGGCAGAGAAGGCTTTAGATCTAGTACATACTTCAGAATCTCTACAAAGGGATAAAGCTGCTGTCAATTTAATGCCTTCTACAGCTGGTGAGCCATCTGAAAAATTTGGAGTAAATTCTAATGATGATGACTCTATTTCATTTGATGGAAGCATGAACTTAGGGGGAGATGAAGGCCAAAGTTCCATTCCAGATCTACCTGAATGGGCATTGACAAAGGAGTCTACACCAGGACAATTCAATATATCCTTAGTCAAATAAATCATGTCTATCCAAAAGGCCATTCAGAATACGTCAAATGCTGGTACCAAGGCTATTCTTCAAGCCCACCTAGATTCTCTACATCTCATGAAGCTACAGTAATTAAGACAAAATCTGAGTGTGGATGAACTCAAAAAGGATATAGCTGACTTAAAGACCTATAATTATGAGAAGCTGAATTCAATAATGCCCTATGGTAGCATGCAGGATCTACTCCTGAGACTGAGAAGAGAATCAGATGCTGAAAAGAAGCTGGCCAAATTGGAAGACAGAGTTCAAGTAATTGAAAACTCTGTGGCCACTATTCTTCAAAATCAACAGTCTCAGACCAGTCTTCTAATGCAACTGGCTAAAGCACAAGGCTTGACTCCTCAACTTGATGATAACAAAAAGGGGGAGAAAGGACCAAGTGAGGGGGAAAAACTTCAGATACAAATCAGTAAAGTAATTGTGCCTTCAATTACTGTCTCAAAGCCACCAGTTGCAGATGGTATAGATCTGATTCAAGCAGCAGTAGCTAACTTGAAAGTTGCTGAGAAAGAACAGTTGAGTTTGGTCAATTGGAAGAAGATTGATGAGGATATACAGAAAAAGTTTGAACTTGTCAAGGAGCCAATTAAGTCAGCCATCCATCACTCTCAAGTCAAGCAAATTAGTGTGAATGAGATGAGCATGAACTATCTGGAAAGAGGACAATCTTCTTGTATCAAGTCTCCAAAGGCTGAAATGATTCTTAAACCAAGGGCAAACTACTCAAAATCATCCTTGAAGAACCCCTTGGACACTGTATATGAGACACCCAAGCCTGATGAGAAGAAGCTTCTGTCAAGATCAATTGTCTTCTATAAAGATCTAGCTGATTCAGTTTCTAAAAGGAGGATTGCTAAGATTTTCATAAATGGTAAAGAAATTTGTGTGGTGGCTGGACACCCTCAATTTGCTCAAGCAAAGAGAGAAGAAAAAGCTAGATTGAAGCAGGAGAAGAAGCAGGCTGCTCTAGATGCTAAAAGGGCTAAACAAAAGAGAGAGCATATTGCTATCTTGGCCAAGCTACATGCTGTAAATTCATCACACCAAATTCCCTCTCAACCATCTGAAGCAACTGAATCAAGGAAGCAAGTTGAAGAACAGGAGAAATCTCCAAGAAAGAAGCAATTGGCTAAAAGAACTAAAAGGAAACTGGAAATTGTTAACAAGGAATTGGAAGACCAATTTCCTAAGGAATCCACACCAGCCACAACTCAAGCATCAAAACCCTTTGTGGCATTTGAAGATATAAGGGTGATGGATCCCTACAGGAATATTCATGGTGAACCTATTGTGCCCAAGGATGAGCCAATAGAATGGGAGAACATACCAATTCCAGACTTCAATCTACCAATCCTTAGCAAGCCAAAAAGAACAAAGTCAAGAGCAGTCAAGAAAGTGAAGCTGTCACCTCTAAAATCCAAGTCTGTAGTTAAAGCTCAGCCCAAATTCAATAATGGAGACTACTTGTACTTGTGTGACATCAAAGAATTTTCTGATCTAAACCTCTATCTGGATGAACTAGATGAAGTAAGAAGTATTAATGCATACAGGAACCTGCCTGAAAGGTTAGTGTTCAAGTACAAAGGATGAAAGGAGATTCAGTGGCCACTTCACAGGATTCTTCAAGAGAGCCAAGCTGTACTGATTAAAGTTTATTCATCCTTCAAGAAGAATTTTGGGTTCAATATCACTGCAAGAAGACTAGTATTGAAGTAGATTGAAGAACTAAGGAGTGTTAGAGCTAAAGATGCACTCCCAAAGACTCTTATCATCCCATACACAGGGAGAAGAGTGCATCTAAGGCCCTACTGGCTGATGAAGTTCATAGATGACAAAGGGGTGAGAAGATTCTTCAGATTAGAAGACCAATTGAGCATCTCCAACAATGAGACTCTCTTAGAAATGCAGAAAAAGCTAAATCTCTCAGAATCTGATGAACTGGAATTCCACAGGAAGCTCCAAAATCAGATTGATGAAAACAACAAAAAGCTTGGAAGAAGATCCAGACCTTCAAGAAACTAGAAAAATCTGCTCAGGTTAGATGAGCATCTTGAAAATGACTGTGAGCTAAACTTTGTACATTTTGATTAATTGAAGCACTTTTCAGTATTATCTACTTTTCTTTAAAGCTGTATGTTTAGGGTGTTTTGTTATCATCAAGTATCTCTTAATTTATGGCTACAATTCCAGTAGTCATAAATTGGGGGAGATTGTTGTGCATATGTTGTGTACTTGTTGATTACATAAACAAAACACCTATGTAGATTTTACTTAGTGAAATAATGTAGCACTCGACGGATAAGGATTATAGTCCCGACGGATAAATCATTATAGTCCCGACGGATGATAACTTATTATGCGTCGAGTGAATAGCTTATGTAATAATGAGTCTGTAGCACATTTCTGCATACACCTTTATATAGATTCTGTAGTAGCATAAAAGTTATGTTGACTTTAACTAGATATGCAGAATAGGTTGATTAATTGTACATAGATGATGTCTTATAATTCTGCATAAATGAATTGAAGTCAAGTGTCAAAATAGCTACCGACGGATGGTTAACAAAGCCAGCGACGGATGATCAAATAGCTATCAACGGATGTTCAATATAGTAGTCGACGGATGATCAATGAAGCCATCAACGGATGATCATAAAGTCGACGGATGATCATGTACTCAACGGATAAAGAATTCAAATATCAGTTGACAGTGACAACTGGTCACATGCGTCGAAGTGTATGCAAATGGAATGAGGAAGTCGATTAACTGGGTAATAAAGAACAAAGTAACAAAGCATTCGACCCGATAGTTTTTACAATGATCCTGTCTTTTGACTTTGTAATCTTGGTAATATATAAACCAAGAAGTAGCAAATAGAAACTAAGATCTGAGATACAAAAAGTGAGAAACATTTGTAAGCAGAATTATTAGCATTTCTCTGTATTATTCTCAGTAGTTCATATTTTTAAGCAGTTGTGAGCATTCTTGCACACAGAGTTCTCTCGATATAATATATATCTCTGGTGAAATTGTTTAAATCCACCAGAAAGTTTTTAAAGACTCTTGTTTTTAATTACTTGTGTTTTGATTCACTTAAGTTTCTATCCGCATTGTGCTAATCAACACACTTATATTTATATTCGAGTTCGAATATTTTTATTTTAAGAAAAAGGTTCAAGAATTCCATTCAACCCCCCTTCTGTAATTCTTGCTATATTGTTAAGGGACTAACAATGACAGTGGGTGTTACAGACATATGACAGGTGATAAGGCCCTACTATCACAGTTTGAGGAGAAGGATGGCCCTTTGGTGACCTTTGGAGATATGGAAAAATTGTTTCTGGAAATGTTGTCATTGATGATGTAACACTGGTAGCTGGTCTTGAAGTGAATCGTCTCAGTGTTAGCCAATTTGCAGAAAAAGGCTTTGAAGTTTTATTCAACAAAGAAGAATGCACTTTCATCAGCAAGAAAACTGGTGAAGTAGCTCTGAAAGGAGCAAGGAAAGGAAGCTTATCTGTTGCAGACTTGGACTCAAAAAATAAGGATGGAATTTGTTATTCTACACCAAGGCATCAAAAGAACAAAGCAAGATTTGGCATAAAAGTTGTCTCACCTAAACTTCAAGGAAATCAACACCTTGGTCAAAAGGAGTTGGTAAGAGATATGCTTAAACTGGAGTTTGCTCAAGTTGAAGTTTGTCAAGCTTGTCAGAAAGGAAAAATGAAAAGATCAAGTCACAAGTCAAAAACTATAAATTCTATAAGTGCACCATTGCAACTTATTCACATGGACTTGATATAGCATTCACCAGGGACTCCAGTGAGCTGTTCTTGATTCATCAACTTTATAATTGTTTAAATGGTTTTGCTTATTTGGTATGCGATTAATATGATAGGATACTTAAATATATAGAAATAACTGTTATGTGTAAATTGTTATGAATTGTAGAGAAATTATAAAATCATGTTTTATGATTTATATATCTGTGTGCCTTCCCTCTTTAGGGTTATCAGATATAGAAAACGATCCCCAATCAATCTGGTATCAGAGCTAGAAAATAGGCCAAAAAGATGAATAGTAAATGACTGTAGAAAATAGTAGTAAATCACTAAAATTTCGGAATGAATAGTAACCAATGAATAGTGAAAATTAAATAGTAATTATAAATATGAATAGTAAAAAATGAAATATCAAGATTCAAATATAAAAATTAAATGAGACCTCCAGCAAAAATACTAAGAGATTATAATAAAAGTTATAAGTCTAAAATAATAGCAAATCTATTAATTTATTTTATAGTAGAAAATAAAGAAACAAAACAAATGTGTAAGAAAAATCTATATAGACAGTTAATATATTTATATAAATAAAATAAATAAATATTTGATTTATGGAAGATTATAAGTTAGAAAATATTAAAATGATAGCAGATAAAAACTTTACTTTCAATAAAGATATAAATCAACATATTGAAAGTTGTAAAATAAGTATGCAAATAATAAATGAAAAATTAGATATTATAGCTAGGTTACGAACAATGTTGGAAGAGAGAGATGAAAAAATTAGAAGACTGGAAGAAGAAAATCTTTTAATAAAACGAGAAAAATTTATTAAAGAAATTAATTTAGAAATTTAAATAATAGACTTAAAAGAAGTATTAACTGAACAATATAAATTAATAAATAATTTAAGGCAAAAAAAAATTAAAAAATGAATTGGATAGATCCAAATGCAATAACTAGAAATAATAGAAAAATAAAAGAATTAATAAAAAATCAAGAAAAACTAGAAATAGCACTAGATAAATTGCAATAAAGAAAAAATGAAATTGAATGGACAAGAGAAAATAGGGATGAAATAATAAGATGTTATCAACAACTTGGAAATATGATAATAACATTTAGAAATAATAAACTAAGAATACAAGGACTTAAAAGAATAATTTTATCAAGTAATATAACTGGATAATATTACAGTTTGAAAAAATGTCATTAGAAAAATTAAGTGAAAAACAAGATGTATATTATCAAATGGATGAATACGAAGAAGGAACATCACAAACTCTAAGTTTTAAACCGGATATATATAATCAAATCCAAAGTGAAACAGAAGAACTAACAATAAAAAAGATATTCAAAACATCATATTTTGAAAGAAATAAAGAAGTTAGATATATAGCTCAAAAACATGAAAATGTAATAGACATAGATACGATAAATGGAAAAGAAAAAATAAATTTAATAACATATGGTTTGATAAAAAGAGAACTATCTAAATTAAAACAAAAATAAGCAAATAAACTAAAAAATATTTATTTTGGAGCAATAGAATTTACAATAAAATCATATTTTCAGAAAAATATTGATACTCCTATACAGATATATGTACTAGACGATAGAATAATAGAGAATATACAAGATTCATTAATAGCTGTAGTAAAAGGAAACTTGATATATCAGAAATTAAAATTTATAATACAACCTGATTTTAGCATATCATTAAGAGATGAAAATAAAGAAAGATCTTTAACATTATATTATAAATTAGATGGAATAAAAATGCAAAAGGGAAGTAAAGTAATTAGTATAGAAACTAAAATAGTATATGATATGACTCGAAACCATCATGTAAAGAAACAAACGGAATTAGGAATAATAGTATCAAAATTATACAATGATATATTAGAAAAAATTGAACATAAAGAAGAATCTCAAATAACAATCCCAGAAAATTTTATAATAGACTTTAGTAATAGACAAATAATTCCAACACAAAGAATTAAACCAATATTAGAAGGATCTAGATTAAGTTTTAGAAGAGAACAAAACCCTATAAAATTAGTTAGATCAATGAGTATGACCAGTAGAAAATTAGATTTAATAAAATTACCGTGTTATGAATCAGATAAATTAAGAATAAAAACAATAATATTTAATGGAATATTTGCCAAAGAAGTCATAACAGAAATAAATACTAGAGCAACAAAAAGTCAAATACATATAACTGAAGTTGACTCAAACAAATGTGAGGAAATAGAACCTCAAATAATAACTGAACCAAATAGTTCGAGAGAAACAATAATAACAAAATGTATAAAATTAAGATTAAAAATTTTAGACTTAGAATATAATATAAGTCTAGGAGTGATAGAAAATGACGTTAGTTATCAAATATTATTAGGAATGGATTTCTTAAATGAAATAAGATATAATATAACAAATGAAGGAATAGAAATAAATGATCAGAATAAATTAAGATTTATAGATAGGATATGAACCCTGAAAAGGAGATAAACGAGAAGAAAGATGAAATAGAAACTATTAATAAGATAATAAAAGAAACATTAATTATGTCTCAAGAAAAAGAACTACAATACTTAAAAGAAAAAGAAAAACTAGAGGAAGAAGTAAAAGAATTAGAGAAAATAAAAGGTAAGAAAAGAAAAACATGGATAATTGAAGGAGAATGGAGAAAACGAGTTTATAAATATGAATAATACTGAAAATCAAATAAAAGATATTTGGAACGAAATATTTATAAAAGAAAGTTTAAACGCTATATTAAAAGGATGGAAGAAAATCAAGAAATTAATAGAAAAATAATTAAGGAAGAAATAACAGCGTTATGAAATATGTCAGAAATCCCAATCTTTAAACAAATATTAGACAAGTTAACCATTATACAAAATAGTTTAGAATAAAATAAAGAAAAGAAAATAATTAAAGACGAAACAGAAGAAACAGAAATAGTACCTATAACAGTAATAGGAAGAACTAAAGAACCTATATTAATGGATATAAGCAAATCGAAACCTAAAATGACTATAGGGGTTAAAAGAGCAATACATGGTTTAGCAGAACTTCATAAATCAGGAAAATTCTAGAAAAATGTCTATAACAGAACATAGTGCTATAACATTTCTTAAAAAACATGGAAAAGAGTTAATGGAAAAAGAAAGACAAAAATATGAACCTATAAAACAAGAAATAAGAAAAGATGAATTAGAAGAATTAAGAAAAGAAAATGCTAAATTAAAAACTAAAACCAATATAGAATGGTTAAATAAATATAAATTTTATAAAAAAAATATAAAACCCAAAAGAAAGAATTAAAAGAAACAAAGTTAGAAGTAATAAATGTATTAAAAGAAATAGATAATTTAAAAAATGAGATTAATCAATTAAAAATAGAATTAAAAGGAAAGGAAATTATTAAGTCTGACGATAGTATTCCAGAAACGAACAAAGAACAAGATGAGAGCAGTAATACAAGTGAATCAGATAGTAATCTAGGAGAAGAAGGATTAAATTACTTAGAGGAATCAGATAATGAGGAAAAGGAAATGATAATAAAAGAAAATAAAGAAATATTAGAAGCCCTTGGAAAAACCGTAAATGCAATCATAACAAATGAAGAAAAAAGCGATGAAAGTGATATAGAAGAAAGAGAACTTCGCATAAACAAACAAATTATGAAACCGAATCAGATAATATAATGGATGAAGATGCATACCCAGAAGAAGAAATAGAAGATCATATAATAACTAAAAATAATATTAAAATGTCAGGAAATATACCTATAGGACAACAAAACGAAGTACAAGACTTCATAAGATCAATAAACCAAGGAATAAATATAAATGGATATTTTCTAGATTTAGATAATGTCTACGACGATCAAGAAATAAGTAGAAGAATAAAAGATTGGAATTTAGGGATGTATATAGCCTTAATGAATTCAAAAAATATAGAAGATCTGGATTATGTTTTTGAACTAATATCAAAAACAATTGTAGGAAAAGCAGCATTTTGGTTAGAAAATATTATTTATGAATTAAAAGGACAAGTAAGAACGTATGCTAGAAGCTGGAAAGATACGTTAAACGCATTTGATATATTATTAAAAAGAGAATTTCTAGGAGAAAGATGGTTTGTAGCTCAAGAAAATATAACAGTAGAAAGAAAATTAGAAATAACAATGTATCTAAATAATATGAAATGTTGTAGGATTAGTAAATTACCAGAATATACTATAAGTTTTACTAAATTCTTTTATGAAGCTAAGTTTTTACCCAATGAAAGCTTAGTATATCAACAACTGTATTATGATCATTTACCTTCACCTTATAATACCGAAATAACTAAAGAATATAATAATCTAGAACCTAATGAAAATACATTAGGAGAAAGAATTAGATTATTAAGAGCATATTTAACTCGAAAATGTGAGGAATATAGAATTCAACAGAGAATTAAAAAGGATAAAAAACAAGGATTAAGAGAAATCTGTAATTTCACAGAGAAAAAATTAATATTTGGATGTGATAATCAAAATTATAAAACTAGAAAGAAATATAGGAAATATAGAAAAACAAATTATAATCAAAATGAATATTATAAAAAACAAAATAAAACCTATAGACCTTATAGACCATTTAATCGAAAATTTAAAAGAAGAAAATTTAAAAAATATAGAAATAATCCTGAAAATAGAAAGAGATTTAGATATAAGAGAAAGTTTAGAAAAAGAAATAAAACGAAAATAGCAGATTGTAAATGTTGGAATTGTAATGTAAAAGTACATTATGCAAATAAGTGTCCTAAATTACAACAAAAAGGAGTAAAATACATAGATACTACCGAATTAATAATGAAATTAGAATATATAAGAGAAGATAATAATAACTGGTACGATGAAGAAGTATTTTATATAAGTGAGACAGAACCAGAGGAAATAAATTATATAAATGAAAATGATAGTGATGATGAAAGTTTAACTACTGAATAAAATAGAATGGTAGCAATATATATTGAAGCACGGGTAGAATATAAACCTACTAAATATATAAAACAAAAGATATTTATAGATAGTGGAGCATATATCTGTTTAGCTAAAGAAGAAGTATTTACTCAACACAAATGGAAACGTACTAAAAATAGAATAATTGTAACAGGATTCAATAACCATAAAAAAGAAATAGATATAATTGCAGAAAATGTAAGATTTATATTAGGAAAAACAAGGTTTAGGTTACCTATAATATACCAGGAAAATAATATGAAACAACAGATGTTACTAGGAAATAACTTTTTAGATTCTTTTAAAACTCAAATAATAAAACAAGACAGGATAAGTTTGTTAACACCTTGCGAAAAATGGATAGTATTAAAAAGAATAGTACCTGTAAAATCAATAGAAATAAGTAATATTAAAGCAGAAAGAAAAACTAATTTAGAACTATTAAAACAAAAATATTTAAAAGCCTTAGAAATAAATTTTGGAGAACATCCAATGAAGTTATGGGAAAAAGAAAAAATATACGCTGAAATAAAACTAATAAATCCTAATGATATAATTAGAAACAGACCAATAAGATATAGTCCAACAGATCAAAAGGAGTTAGGAGTTCAAATAAAAGAATTATTAAACTTAGGACTAATAAAAGAAAGTAAAAGTCCGAATAGTAGCCCAGCGTTTTTAGTAAGAAATCATAATGAAGTAAAAAGAGGAAAAGCTAGAATGGTAATAGATTATCGAGAACTAAATAAAAAGACTTTATTTGATGGATATTTCCTATCATATAAAAGAAATTTAATAAACCAAACAAGTAATAAAAAATGGTTTAGTAAATTTGATTGTAAAAGTGGATATTGGCAAATAAAATTAACTAAAGAATCTAGATGTTTAACAGCATTTAGTGTACCACAAGGACATTATGAATTAATAGTACTATCATTTGGATTAAGAACAGCCCCACAAATATTCCAAAGAAGAATGGATAAAATATTTAGAGAAATGAATGATTTTATTCTAGTATATATTGATGATATATTAATATTTAGTGATAATTTAACAGATCATTTGAAACATCTAGATATATTTATTCACACTATTAGAAAACATGGAATCCTATTATCGGAAAAGAAATCAGAAATATTTAAACATAAAATAGAATATTTAGGATATATTATAGATTCTGAAGGAATTCAACTATAAGAACATATTTCAACAAAAATAAGGAATTTTAAAGAAACTTTAGAAAATAAAAAAGAAGTACAACAATTCTTAGGAATAGTAAATTATGCTTCAGATTATATAAAAGACTTACCAAAATTAAGGAAACCACTACAAGACTTAATAAAGAAAAATAAAACTTTTGAATGGAAAGAAGATCATACAAATGCAATAAGAATACTAAAAACAAAGGTAGAAAATTTACCTAAACTACGATTACCCAAAGATAGTGATCAATTAGAATTATTTACAGATGCTAGTGATATAGGATAGGGAGCAGTATTAGTAGCTTTTGAAAAAGATGATATTGATAAAGAAAACCTTTTAATATGTGGATATGCAGCTGGAACTTGGAAACCTAATGAAAAGAATTATCATATTAATGAAAAGGAATTATTAGCGGTAAAATTAGGAATTAAAAGATTTCATTATGATTTACTACATGTAAAATTTGTTGTAAGAACAGATAATACTCAAGTAAGATCATTTATATTCATTAAAATTGACCCTTTACCAGAATTAAATAAAAGAAGAAATTGGCAAGCATTTTTTAGTTGTTATGATTTTATTATTAAAAATATATCAGGTATTAAAAATGTTCTTGCAGATTTTCTTAGTAGAGAACATGGACAGGGATAACAAGAATATTCAACCGATGGAAATGATACTAGAAGAAATAAAGAGGAAGAATGAACAAATTGCAACCTTGACCCAAGAAGTTAATAACCTCATAAAAAATCTTGAAGGAGCTATAAAAATTACCAAAAATATTACACCCCAAACTTTTGTATCAAGACTAGCTGCAACTCCTACAATATCAACCCTTACCCAAACAGAAATATCCAAACCAGAACAACCAAAACTTCAAGTTTTTATATCAGACAGAATTAAATACCCAAAAGAATATATAGAAGCCTTTGAAAAGATAACAAAATTTTACGACTACAAGTCCAATAATACCATCCTCAGAACTGGAAAGTTTAGTAAATATCCAAGGTATATCTGCAAAGAAGACGCTGATCCTAAAGTGGTAGAAAGCTTATTAATGTTGGGATTTATTGATAAAATCATGGTTGATGAAACATTAAGAAGTATATCAAAACTTCCACCACTAATAGTTGAAAGCGTTAGTGCAATGATGCAATCATATGGACCAGGAGGAATATATGGAGTGCGGGTATTTGATGCTTGTACCGACTTTGTAGGAAAACCAATAATAATATGTCAGATATTCAAGTATGGAAGGAATACTACTCTAGAAGGCGATAATACTAGGCTCAAGTCCCCTATGCCATGCACAATAGAAGGATTTCAAGAATGGATGTCAAATAAAAGAGCAATTGGATTATCAGTTCTAAAATCCAAACTTGAAGATCTTATAAAAGGAAGGAAGGCATGCGTATTAGGAACAAGTACGAAGGGAGACGTAGAAGAAATACTAACATTATATTATAATAATGATGTTTTGAAAACAGATACAAGTGATTTAGCAGGTATGCATAACAGGATAACAGGTGGAAGTTACAATCATGCACCAAAAAACAAAGAGTTTTTCAAGGATATTATTACAGGACAAAGAAAGAAGACTGTAGTAGTTTTAAAACCCTTAGTAAAGGAAGGAGCATGTTCTAATCCTTTCGAGTAAGATTGTAATAACTCTTGTTATTTCAACATGTAATATTATAGTAATCTTATGGCCCAAACGAAGTTTGGTGACCATAACATATTAGAAAATGTTTTACGGCCCAATGAAAACTGGTGGCTATAATATATGTTTCTACGGCCCAATGAAAATTGGTGACTGTAATATATGTTTCTACGGCCCAATGAAAATTGGTGACTGTAATATTTGTTTCTACGGCCCAATGAAAATTGGTGACTGTAATATATGTTTCTACGGCCCAATTAAAATTGGTGACTGTAATATATTAGCAAATAGAAAGAGGCAAAAATTATGGAATCCCAGATAAAAGACAAAAGACATAAGGCATCAAAAAGAGTGGAAGAAATAAAAAGAGAAAGCAGGCACAGAAGAAAAAGAAGACGAAAGAAAAAATTGCAAAAGAAAACAGAAGAAAAAGTTGCAAAAGTTGAAAAAGAGGACATAAAGACAAAAGAAGACAGAAGAAAAAGAAGACGGAAGAAAAAGTTGCAAAAGAAGACAGAAGAAAAAGTTGCAAAAGTTGAAAAAGAAGACATAAAGAAAAAAAGAAGACAGAAGAAAAAGAAGACGGAAGAAAAAGTTGTAAAAGTTGAAAGAAAAAGAATATTATATCGGAAAAGCATATCATGTAACAGAAATCTCTCCTTCTATAAAAGAGGAGAATTGTAACAAAAGAAGCATGAGTATTTTGATGAGTTTAAAAAATCCATCACTTGCTTAAGTTGTTTTCTTTTTGAGTTTTCTTATACAAATTTCTTTTCTATATACATTAATGGCAAGCTAAAAACCTCACCTCTGCAATCTATAACAAGATAACATACAGTTTATATATATATATATTTAAGCTGGAATTTGTTTAGATCAAGTACCTAATAAATATCTACTATTATAATAATTATAAAGATGAAGAAACAAGGAACGGTAGATAGTCCGTTGAGACGCCAGGAGTGCAGAGCCCAAGATGACGGGGAAGTCGAAATAGGGCATAGCATTCACCAGGGAATCCGGTGAGCTGTTCTTGATTCATCAACTTTATAATTGTTTAAATGGTTTTGCTTATTTGGTATGCGAATAATATGATAGGATACTTTAATATATAGAAATAACTGTTATGTGTAAATTGTTATGGATTGTAGAGAAATTATAAAATCATGTTTTATGATTTATATATCTGTGTGCCTTCCCTCTTTAGGGTTATCAGATATAGAAAACGATCCCCAATCAATCTGAAGCTCACCGGAGTAATTTTTTAAACTCCTCAAAATACTCCTGCTTCTTTTGTTACAATTCTCCTTTTTTATAGAAGGAGAGATTTCTGTTACATGATATGCTTTTCCGACATAATATTCTTTTTCTTTCAACTTTTGCAATTTTTTCTTCCGTCTTCTTTTTCTTCTATCTTCTTTTTTTCTTTATGTCTTTTTCAACTTTTGCAACTTTTTCTTCTGTCTTCTTTTGCAACTTTTTCTTCCGTCTTCTTTTTCTTCTGTCTTCTTTTGTCTTTATGTCCTCTTTTTCAACTTTTGCAACTTTTTCTTCTGTCTTCTTTTGTAATTTTTTCTTCCGTCTTCTTTTTCTTCTGTGCCTGCTTTCTCTTTTTATTTCTTCCACTCTTTTTGATGCCTTATTTCTTTTGTCTTTTATCTGGGATTCCATAATTTTTGCCTGTTTCTATTTGCTAATATATTACAGTCACCAATTTTCATTGGGTCGTAGAAACATATATTACAGTCACCAATTTTCATTGGGCCGTAGAAACATATATTACAGTCACCAATTTTCATTGGGCCGTAGAAACATATATTACAGTCACCAATTTTCATTGGGCCGTAGAAACATATATTACAGTCACCAATTTTCATTGGGCCATAGAAATATATATTACAGTCACCAATTTTCATTGGGCCATAGAAATATATATTACAGTCACCAATTTTCATTGGGCCGTAAAAACATTTTCTAATATGTTATGGTCACCAAACTTCGTTTGGGCCATAAGATCACTATAATATTACATGTTAAAATAACAAGAGTTATTACAATCTTACTCGAAAGGATTAGAACATGCTCCTTCCTTTACTAAGGGTTTTAAAACTACTACAGTCTTCTTTCTTTGTCCTGTAATAATATCCTTGAAAAACTCTTTGGTTTTTGGTGCATGATTGTAACTTCCACCTGTTATCCTATTATGCATACCTGCTAAATCACTTGTATCTGTTTTCAAAATATCATTATTATAATATAATGTTAGTATTTCTTCTACGTCTCCCTTCGTACTTGTTCCTAATACGCATGTCTTCCTTCCTTTTATAAGATCTTCAAGTTTGGATTTTAGAACTGATAATCCAATTGCTCTTTTATTTGACATCCATTCTTGAAATCCTTCTATTGTGCATGGCATAGGGGACTTGAGACTAGTATTATCGCCTTCTATAGTAGTATTCCTTCCATACTTGAATATCTGACATATTATTATTGGTTTTCCTACAAAGTCGGTACAAGCATCAAATACCTGCACTCCATATATTCCTCCTGGTCCATATGATTGCATCATTGCAGTAACGATTTCAACTATTAATGGTGGAAGTTTTGATATACTTCTTAATGTTTCATCAACCATGATTTTATCAATAAATCCCAACATTAATAAGCTTTCTACCACTTTAGGATCAGCGTCTTCTTTGCAGATATACCTTGGATATTTACTAAACTTTCCAGTTCTGAAGATGGTATTATTGGACTTGTAGTCGTAAAATTTTGTTATCTTTTCAAAGGCTTCTATATATTCTTTTAGGTATTTAATTCTGTCTGATATAGAAACTTGAAGTTTTGGTTGTTCTGGTTTGGATATTTCTGTTTGGGTAAGGGTTGATATTGTAGGAGTTGTAACTAGTCTTGATACAAAAGTTTGGGGTGTAATATTTTTGGTAATTTCTATAGCTCCTTCAAGATTTTTTATGAGGTTATTAACTTCTTGGGTCAAGGTTGCAATTTGTTAATTCTTCCTCTTGATTTCTTATAGTATCATTTCCATCGGTTGAATATTCTTGTTATCCCTGTCCATGTTCTCTACTAAGAAAATCTGCAAGAACATTTTTAGTACCTGATATATTTTTAATAATAAAATCATAACAACTAAAAAATGCTTGCCAATTTCTTCTTTTATTTAATTCTGGTAAAGGGTCAATTTTATCGAATATAAATGATCTTACTTGAGTATTATCTGTTCTTACAACAAATTTTACAGGTAGTAAATGATAATGAAATCTTTTAATTCCTAATTTTACCGCTAATAATTCCTTTTCATTAATATGGTAATTCTTTTCATTGGGTTTCCAAGTTCCAGCTGCATATCCACATATTAAAGGGTTTTCTTTATCAACATCATCTTTTTCAAAAGCTACTAATACTGCTCCCCATCCTATATCACTAGCATCTGTAAATAATTCTAATTGATCACTATCTTTGGGTAATCGTAGTTTAGGTAAATTTTCTACCTTTGTTTTTAGTATTCTTATTGCATTTGTATGATCTTCTTTCCATTCAAAAGTTTTATTTTTCTTTATTAAGTCTTGTAGTGGTTTCCTTAATTTTGGTAAGTCTTTTATATAATCTGAAGCGTAATTTACTATTCCTAAGAATTGTTGTACTTCTTTTTTATTTTCTAAAGTTTCTTTAAAATTCCTTATTTTTGTTGAAATATGTTCTTCTAGTTGAATTCCTTCAGAATCTATAATATATCCTAAATATTCTATTTTATGTTTAAATATTTCTGATTTCTTTTCCGATAATAGGATTCCATGTTTTCTAATAGTGTGAATAAATATATCTAGATGTTTCGAATGATCTGTTAAATTATCACTAAATATTAATATATCATCAATATATACTAGAATAAAATCATTCATTTCTCGAAATATTTTATCCATTCTTCTTTGGAATATTTGTGGGGCTGTTCTTAATCCAAATGGTAGTACTATCCATTCATAATGTCCTTGTGGTACACTAAATGCTGTTAAACATCTAGATTCTTTAGTTAATTTTATTTGCCAATATCCACTTTTACAATCAAATTTACTAAACCATTTTTTATTACTTGTTTGGTTTATTAAATTTCTTTTATATGGTAGGAAATATCCATCAAATATAGTCTTTTTATTTAGTTCTCGATAATCTATTACCATTCTAGCTTTTCCTCTTTTTACTTCATTATAATTTCTTACTAAAAACGCCGGGCTACTATGCGGACTTTTACTTTCTTTTATTAGTCCTAAGTTTAATAATTCTTTTATTTGAACTCATAACTCCTTTTGATCTGTTGGACTATATCTTATCGGTCTGTTTCTAATTATATCATTAGGATTTATTAGTTTTATTTCAGCGTATATTTTTTCTTTTTCCCATAACTTCATTGGATGTTCTCCAAAATTTATTTCTAAGGCTTTTAAATATTTTTGTTTTAATAGTTCTAAATTAATTTTTCTTTCTGCTTTAATATTACTTATTTCTATTGATTTTATAGGTACTATTCTTTTTAATACTATCCATTTTTCGCAAGGTGTTAACAAACTTATCCTGTCTTGTTTTATTATTTGAGTTTTAAAAGAATCTAAAAAGTTATTTCCTAGTAACATCTGTTTTTTCATATTATTTTCCTGGTATATTATAGGTAACCTTAACCTTGTTTTTCCTAATATAAATCTTACATTTTTGATAAGTGACATTTTATACCACTTAGAACATCTTAAAATGGCTTAAAATTGGTGCCTTGAAATCAAGTATTTTGTGTATTTGATGCGTTTTTCTAGTGTGTATGCATTTCAGGGTAATAGTTGCATTTCGGAGGAGTAATTATCAAGAATAAGCCTTGGCATGTGTTCACCGTTGAGAGAGGAAAGGAAGGGGCAGATTACGGCGAAGAAACGGAGCAAACTCAGGATTTTTCCAGTAGGGTCCTGAGCGCCCGCTCAGGAATACTGAGCGGCCGCGCAGGAAGCTGAGCGCCCGCTCAGCTATGCTGAGCGGCCGCGCAGGGTCGGGAAATTAAATAGTTATTTTTAGACTTCTACTTCTGTTTGGCTTCCACTTCTATGTAATCTGAGTTTTATGGGACTATTATATAAGTAGATTTAGAGACGTTTTAATGGGAGAGGATCGTAGTATTAAGCAAGGAGCGAAGGAGATAAGGAAGAAGACCGTTTTAGCATACAGCAACGAAGAGGAAGCATATTTTCTTGTGATTCTTATTTCGTTGTAACGTTGGATGCTAGTTTTCTTACTTTGAACCTATTTACTCTTGTGACGTACTCTGGTTTAATATAATTAGTTTAGTTATTATTTTCTTGTGTTTGTTTATCATGATTTCATATGAACCCATGATGACGATGAGTGCTATTATGGGCTAATCGTGATCATGGGGTCGCAACGGATTTACTATGGAATTCTTTAGTTAATTGTTTAATAATTTAGTGTGTGATGATTGTATGATATCTAGTATTGGTTGTGCGTATTCGTCTTATGTGCGTCGCGAACATATAAGATAGGGTGTTAATCTCTTGTGAAGCGACGGTGGATCTTGAGATTTAGAACTTGCCATGCTAGCATAGGTTCATGTATGATGTGCATGATTAGTGGGTAACTCTAACAGTTTTATTCGCCCTGTGTAATCAAAAGGAATAACTGGTGCTTAAATCGTTGTGTTGTCAATTTCTGTAGACATATAGGAACTCAGCATAATTGATGCCTATTTAACTTCTATCTTAATTGTGGATGCTTGGTAGAATGGTATTAGTACAATGAAAGTTGGCTTTTATCAGTTTCGTGTTATTCGATTAATATCATCACTGTCACATGCTAAATGTAATAACAATAGCTATTGAAGGAAGTAGTAATGAAGTTGTGATCTCATGAGTGTTTAATATTGTTAATTTGAATTGTTAAATAAGTGATTAATTAAGTAATTAATTGTAGTTAATATTTAGTCAACAATTCTAAGTGTTAGTGTCTTAACATTGGGAAGTAATCATACATTGGTGCGTGAGTTTAATTAAACAATAATTAGTCTGAGTCTCTGTGGGAACGAACTAGAAAGTATTCTATATTACTTGCGAACGCGTATACTTGCGTGAATATTAGCGCGTGTTTTTGCCCTAACAAGTTTTTGGCGCCGCTGCCGGGGACTCGGCGTATTTGTTTAGTTTATGTACTTACCATCATTGGTCATTAGGACTCAGTGATTAGGACGTAGTAGTTACTTATTGTTTCCGGTTGTGTTTCAGGTACTTTAGCGAGCGTTTATGCAAACTCGTTCTCATACTCGCAAGAGGACTTTAGATAAAGCTGAGGAGACAGACGAAGTTCTTGATATTCCGGAGAAGATAGATTTTGAAGATTCGGATTCAGGAACTGAGCAGAAAGAACCAGTAAACATGGGTGATCATATTGTTCAGGCTGATCCAGCTCTTATGGACATTTCTCGGCCAAAAATTGATGACATTCAGTCAAGCATTCTTCATCCGGCTATTCAAGCTAACACCTTTGAAATCAAGCCGGGCACTATTCAGATGGTGCAGAATTCTGTTTCTTTTGGAGGAGCTGCGACTGAAGACCCCAACATGCACATAAGGAATTTTGTCGAGATCTGCAGCACTTTCAAGTATAATGGCATGACTGATGAAGCTATCAAGCTGAGGCTTTTCCCATTCTCACTGAGGGACAAAGCTAAGGACTGGTTACATTCTGAACCAGCTGGGTCTATCACTACTTGGCAAGATCTTGCGCAAAAGTTTCTGGTGAAGTTTTATCCGATGGCAAAGACTGCTGCTATGAGGAGTGCTCTTACTCAGTTTGCGCAGCAACCTACAGAATCTATGTGTGAAGCTTGGGAATGCTACAAGGAAATGTTGAGGAAGTGTCCACATCATGGAATGCCCGATTGGATGGTGAACACCGGTTTCTATAATGGTTTGGGGGCCCAATCTTGGCCCATGCTCGATGCAGCAGCTGGAGGCGCCTTATGGACTAAAAGCTATACTGAGGCTTATAATCTTATCAAGACTATGACTGCAAATGAGCATCAAAACCCAACTCAGAGGATGATGCCGGTAAGGTAGCAGGTATTCTGGAAGTCGATGCAGCCACCGCTATTGCAGCGCAGCTTCAAGCGCTGTCAATGAAGGTTGATTCTCTGGCTACATATAGAGTTAATCAAATAGCTATGGTTTGTGAGCTTTGTGCAGGTTCTCATGCTACAGATCAGTGTTCTCTTGTCAACGAATCTGTTCAGTATGTGAATAATTATCAGCGACAACAGTAGCCTGTGCCAGCTACTTATCATCCTAATAACAGAAATCATCCAAATTTCAGTTGGGGTAATAATCAGAATGCTATTCAGCCACCATATCAGCAAGGTGTGAGTAAACAGTTTAATCCACCTGGATTCCAGCAAACACAGCAGTATGCTCAAAGGCAATCATATCCTCAACAGGGAAGTGCAGCTGCACCTACTAGTGATGATTTTGAGGAACTTAAGCTGTTATGCAAGAGTCAGGCGGTTTCTATCAAGACCTTGGAAAACCAAATAGGTCAATTAGCCAATGCAGTGCTCAATCGCCAACCTGGCACTCTTCCCGGTGACACTGAAGTACCAGGCAGGAAGGAAGCTAAAGAGCAAGTCAAGTCTATTACCTTAAGGTCTGGGAAAGTGGCTGATGCTGAAAAGACAAAAGAAGGGGAAGCTGAAATTAGAGATGAAGAAGCTAAGCAAAAGGAGAAAGCGGCGGAACCAAGGAAGACTACTGTTGAACACACTCTGCCTGAGGGTAATACAGGGGAGAAACAGATCTATCCACCACCACCTTTTCCTAAGAGATTGCAGCAACAAAAGCTGGATAGACAGTTCGGTAAGTTTCTAGAGGTGTTCAAGAAACTTCACATCAATATACCTTTCGCTGAGGCTCTGGAGCAAATGCCTAGTTATGCTAAGTTTATGAAGAGTATTCTTTTAAGGAAGGTGAAACTGGATGACCTTGAGACCGTTGCTCTCACGGAAGAATGCAGCGCTGTTCTGCAGCAAAAGTTACCTCCAAAGCTGAAAGATCCAGGTAGCTTCACCATTCCTTGCACCATTGGCAAGTTGACTTTTGACAAGTGCCTTTGTGATTTGGGAGCAAGCATCAATCTGATGCCGTTGTCGATCTTTAAAAAGTTGGATTTTCCTGATCCAAAACCCACATACATGTCTCTATAATTGGCTGATCGTTCTATTACTTACCCAAGGGGCATAGTGGAGGATGTGCTAGTCAAGGTGGATAAGCTCTTCTTTCCTGCAGATTTTGTTATTCTGGATTTTGAGGAAGATAAGAAGATTCCCATAATCTTGGGAAGACCTTTCTTGGCTACTGGCCGTACCTTGATAGATGTGCAGAAGGGTGAACTTACTATGCGGGTACAAGATCAGGATGTGACCTTCAACGTATTCAAGGCAATGAAATTCCCTACAGAAGATGGGGAGTGCTTAAAGGTGGATGTGATTGATTCTACAGTTACTTCAGAACTCGATCGCATGCTAATGTCTGATGCATTGGAAAAGGCCTTAGTGGGGGATTTTGACAGTGATGATGAAGATGGCAATGAGCAATTACAATATCTGAATGCTTCCCCCTGGAAGCGAAAGCTGGACATGCCGTTTGAATCTCTTGGTACTTCTGACCTCAAGAATGCTGAAAGAAAGCTCAAACCATCAATAGAGGAAGCACCTACCTTGGAGCTCAAGCCATTACCTGAACACTTGAGGTATGCTTTTTTAGGTGATGCATCTACTTTACCTATTATTATTGCATCTGACCTTTCAGGTAGTGAGAAAGACAAGCTCTTAAGGATTTTAAGAGAATTCAAATCGGCTATTGGATGGACCATAGCAGACATCAAGGGGATCAGCCCTTCATATTGTATGCATAAAATTCTGCTAGAGGAAGGTAGTAAGCCGACTGTTGAACATCAACACAGACTTAATCCTATCATGAAGGAGGTGGTGAAGAAAGAAATTTTGAAATGGCTAGATGCAGGCATCATTTATCCTATTTCTGACAGTTCTTGGGTGAGCCCCGTACAATGTGTACCTAAGAAAGGAGGTATCACTGTGGTAGCAAATGAGAAGAATGAGCTCATCCCCACTCGAACAGTTACTGGATGGAGAGTATGCATGGATTATCGAAAGTTGAACAAAGCCACGAGGAAGGATCACTTCCCTCTTCCATTCATTGATCAGATGCTTGACAGGTTGGCTGGTCATGAGTATTATTGTCTTCTGGATGGCTATTCAGGGTATAATCAGATTTGTATTGCACCAGAGGATCAGGAAAAGACTACCTTCACTTGTCCATTTGGCACGTTTGCTTTTTGCAGAGTTTCGCTTGGGTTATGTGGTGCCCCGGCCACTTTTCAGAGATGTATGATAGCTATATTCTCTGACATGATTGGAAATAATGTCGAGGTGTTCATGGATGACTTCTCCGTCTTTGGACATTCGTATAATGAATGTTTAAATAATCTTCGCGACGTACTCAAAAGGTGCGTGGAAACTAATTTGGTGCTCAATTGGGAGAAATGTCATTTTATGGTGCGTGAAGGCATTATTCTTGGGCATAAGGTCTTTAGCAAGGGTCTGGAGGTGGACAAGGCCAAGGTGGGAGTCATTGAAAATCTTCCACCACCTATTTCTGTGAAAGGAATCCGTAGTTTTCTTGGTCATGCGGATTTTTATCGGCGATTCATCAAGGACTTTTCGAAGATATATAAGCCGTTGTGCAATTTGCTTGAGAAAGATGTGCCTTTCAAATTTGATGATGAATGTTTGGCGGCATTCGAGACTCTCAAGAAGAGTTTGATCACTGCACCAGTTATTACAGCACCAGATTGGACAGAGCCGTTTGAGATGATGTGTGATGCGAGTGATTATACGGTAGGTGCAGTTCTGGGACAACACAAGAATAATCTCTTTCATGTGGTCTACTATGCGACTAAGACCTTAAATGGGGCCCAAATGAACTACACCACTACGGAGAAGGAACTCTTGGCTATAGTCTTTGGTTTCGAGAAATTTCGATCTTATCTGCTTGGGACTAAAGTAACAGTATTCACTGATCATGCGGCCATTCGCTATTTGGTTTCCAAGAAGGATTCGAAGCCGAGACTCATTCGTTGGGTGCTCTTACTTCAGGAATTTGAGTTAGAGATCAAGGATCAAAAAGGTACTGAGAATCAAGTAGCTGACCATCTCTCTAGGTTGGAGAATCCCGAGTCTGCTTCACAAGATAGGACATTAATCAATGAATCTTTTCCGGTTGAGCAGTTTTTCGCAGTTCAGGAGGAAGAGCCATGGTTTGTAGATATTGTAAACTATCTTGTCAGCAATATAATGCCTCTTAATTTGACCTCAGCTCAAAAGAAGAAGTTTCTGCATGAGGTGAAGTGGTACATGTGGGATGAACCATATTTGTTTAGATAGGGAGCTGACTAGATCATCAGGAGATGTATCCCGTTCTGTGAGACGGAGGGGATATTACGAGACTGCCACTCCACAGTTTATGGTGGACATTATGGTGGTGAGAAACCGGCAGCTCGTATTCTGCAAGCAGGTTTTTTCTGGCCTACTTTATTTAAGGATGCTCACCAGTTTGTTTTAAGGTGTGATCGTTGCCAAAGAGTGGGAAATTTGACGAGAAAGGATGAGATGCCGTTAAATGTGATGCTTGAAGTCGAGGTCTTTGATGTTTGGGGAATCAATTTCATGGGGCCTTTTGTCTCGTCCTGCAATAATCAGTACATCTTGCTGGCAGTCGATTATGTCTCAAAATGGGTAGAAGTCAAAGCTTTACCGACAAATGATGCAAAGGCAGTGCTGAATTTTCTTCATAAGCAGATTTTCACAAGGTTTGGAACACCTCGGGTAATCATAAGTGATGAAGGGTCGCACTTCTGCAACCGTAAGTTCACTTCTATGATGCAGCGTTATAATGTGAATCATCGAGTTGCTACTGCCTATTATCCGCAAACAAATGGTCAAGCAGAAGTGTCTAACAGAGAGATCAAGCACATTCTAGAGAAGGTTGTTTGTCCGTCAAGGAAGGATTGGTCTTTAAAGCTCGATGAAGCTGTTTGGGCTTACAGAACAGCATACAAAACTCCACTTGGTATGTCCCCGTTTCAGTTGGTGTACGGTAAGGGATGTCATTTACCTGCGGAGCTTGAGTATAAGGCCTACTGGGCGTTGAAAAAGTTGAACCTGGATTTAGATGCAGCTGGTAAGAAAAGAATGCTTCAGCTTAACGAACTTGATGAATTTCGACTTCAAGCGTACGAGAATAACAAAATGTACAAGGAAAAGGTGAAGCGGTGGCATGATAGGAAGCTACATCCTAAGTTATTCGTGCCGGGGCAACAAGTTCTCTTATTCAACTCTCGTCTCCGACTTTTTCCTGGGAAGTTGAAATCAAGGTAGTTTGGACCTTTTATTGTCAAAACTGTGTTTCCACATTGAGCGGTGGAAATTTTTGAGAATGATTCGGACCAAGCATTCAAGGTTAATGGTCAGCGTTTGAAGCACTACTATGGGGACATGGCAAACCGAGAAGTGGTTAGTGCCATTTTATTGACTACTTGAGAAAGGTACGCAACGTCAAGCTAATGACGAAAAAGAAGCGCTGCGTGGGAGGCAACCCATGATTTGTTGTTACAGGAACCCTTTGAAGTTAATAACCTATCCAAAAACACAAAAAAATCAGAAAAACAGGACTGAAAAAAAAAAATTTCAGTGACCCCCTTAGCGCCCGCTCAGCTCTGCTGAGCGACCGCTCAGGGGTCGGCTGCCAGAATTTTTTTTACAGTTCATAAAAAAAATCAGAAAAAAAAACCATCACAGGCCATAAACCCACAAATTTTTTTCCTATTACCCCATGATTTTATCCCTCAACCCCACTCCTAATCTAATTTAACCTAATCCACACCCTATATATACATACACCTATCCTACATATCTCCCACAAAGTTTCTACACTCAAACTCTCTCCCAAACACAAAAACTCAGTTCTTAAACACTTTTATTCAAGATTCAATGGCACCCAAGAGAGCACGAACTATTGATAGCAACAGCACAGTCCCTACTGCTGATTCATCGAGGGGTACTGCTGCAAGGCCTCGGTTGAATGACAGAGCTGCGGAGGAGGAGTACACTAGGCTTTTGGGGAAGCTGATTCTGAAGGAGAGAAGGTTTTTACCATCGGGGAGGGATGGTGAGTTGCTACCCATGATTGCAGAGAAGGGATGGATAGCTTTTTGTGAGTCGCCCGAAGCAGTGCCGATGAGCGTGGTTCGCGAGTTCTATGCGAACGTGAAGGCCGAAAAGAATGGGTTTTCTGTGGTCCGAGGGCTGACGGTTGATTATCACCCGACGGCGATTCGCCATGTGATTGGACAGCGAGAGAGGAAGCTCGAGGAGGAGAACTGGAATGAGAAGATTACTGAGGATTTTGACTTGGATTTGATTTGTACTACTCTCTGTAGGCCGGGCACAGTTTGGACCTTCAAGACCGGCACTAATAAGTATCGTCACTTCCCGGCGATCGCTATGAACATGTATGCCCGTGCATGGAATGCATTTATTTGTGCTAATATTTTGCCTTCTTCGCATGCACACGAGGTCACAGTTGAGAGAGCACGGTTGTTGTGGGGAATTCTTAATGAGGAGTACTATGTGGACCTTGGTGAGTTTATCTACCAAGGAATTCTGAAGTTTTTGAGGGGAGCTAAGCATATGAACATCCCTTATGCATCCACGGTTATGAAGCTTTGCCGAGCAGTAGGCGTGATCTGGCCGGCTCATGAGCAGTTGCAGTTGCCGGCCGCTCCGATTGATTCTGGGACTCTGAATGGGATGCAGGAGTGGACCGGTGGTGAGCCCGAGGAGCATGGGCTGGGTTATCGTCTTCCAGGAGGGCGTCCTGCGAGAGGTGCTACTATGGCTAGGCCTAGGCGTGATGGGGCTGGTTCTTCAAGAGCTCAGGAGGGTGCTGGGATGGCTGATACCCAGTATAGGAGGCTTTCACGGTGGATGGATGTCATGTACGAGACGCAGAGCAGGTTTGCTCAGGAGCTCACCCTTGCGTTAGGGACTGCTTTTCGGGGCCTTGGAGCTGATATCCAGTGGCCAGTTTTTGGTGAGGACTCTGCATACCCGCCGCCTGATACTCCACCCACTGAGGGTGATGATGATGATGACTCCGAGTAGGTATACCCTGTGTTCCTTTCTACTACCTTCACTGGGGACAGTGAAGATTTTAAGTTTGGGGGTGGTAGTTAAGGAATATTTTGTGTGTGTCATATCGCTGCATATTCATGATAGTTTAGTTCATATAGTTGCATAATTTTTACCATATAATTTTTTTTTATTTTATAGCTTTATTTGTTTATCATGTCATGTAGCTCATGCATATACCATGATCCCTTTTGCGATGATTTATCGACTGAATTTTGATATTGATGCGAGTGCAGTGATAGCATTAAAGTGATATTGAGTCGTGTAGGTTGATATGCATGCTAGAAGCACTTGTAATTTCACTAAGTCTTAGAGAATGCTTAAGGGCTAGATTGTTGTTATGATCTGATTATTTTCGAGGTTAATCTATTTATTATGCTTAGAATTCGATAATAGGTTCTTAGTGATAAAGGCATGAAAAAGAAAAAAAATGGAGTAAAAATGGAATTTGTTGCTAGTTGTGGCTAGGCGTCAAATGGCTAGTAGCCGGCTCGCATGTTATACGAGTAGTCTAGGGTTGAGCAAGATGGAGCGAAACGCACTTGCTCAGAAATTTTGAAAAAAAAAGAAAAAAAAGAGAGAAGAAAAGAAAAAAAAAATTGGTGTTAAGCATAATTGATCACGAGTGGGCTCTTTGGTATTCGAGTTATTAAGTTCTTAGGGGACTTTGTGCCTAGTGACCTAAGGCTTTTAGAGTCTGGGATCCGCTAACCTAACGCTCGTTACATGGATACCATTGTATAAGTCTTTTGTGGACCTCACTCATTGCACGGTCAATTAAGCATTGTTGTCGTAAATAAAAAGCATGATTCTGTAATAAGCTCCAAAAATTCTTGTAGTGTTATATGTCGCTTTGTGCCTAGAATTTTAATTCTTTGTATAATCATGTGATTGCCTTGATCGTAATTGATTCATAATAATTGGTCTAGTTTCGAAGCATATCTGTTAAGCATCTGCACACACCACGTTTCTGGCTGTATGTTCGTTGGCATGAGTTTATTGATCTTTAGTCGCCTAACTGCATTTGTTGAGATGTTGCAATTTGGTTGGTTTGTTCGTAGTAAGGGGGATTGTTGCATTTTCATATAGATTGCATTCATGCATGTTTTATTTGTTTTTGAGTCTGTGACGCTTGAGGACAAGCATCGATTTAAGTTTGGGGGTGTGATAAGTGGCATTTTATACCACTTAGAACATCTTAAAATGGCTTAAAATTGGTGCCTTGAAATCAAGTATTTTGTGTATTTGATGCGTTTTTCTAGTCTGTATGCATTTCAGGGTATTAGTTGCATTTCGGAGGAGTAATCATCAAGAATAAGCCTTGGCATGTGTTCACCGTTGAGAGAGGAAAGGAAGGGGCAAATTACGGCGAAGAAACGGAGCAAACTCAGGATTTTTCCAGTAGGGTCCTGAGCGCCCGCTCAGCAATGCTGAGCGGCCGCGCAGGAAGCTGAGCGGCCGCTCAGCTATGCTGAGCGGCCGCGTAGGGTCGGGAAATTAAATAGTTATTTTTAGACTTCTACTTCTGTTTGGCTTCCACTTCTATGTAATCTGAGTTTTATGGGACTATTATATAAGTAGATTTAGAGACGTTTTCACGGGAGAGGATCGTAGTATTAAGCAAGGAGCGAAGGAGATAAGGAAGAAGACCGTTTTAGCACACAGCAACGAAGAGGAAGCATATTTTCTTGTGATTCTTATTTCGTTGTAACGTTGGATGCTAGTTTTCTTACTTTGAACCTATTTACTCTTGTGACGTACTCTGGTTTAATATAATTAGTTTAGTTATTATTTTCTTGTGTTTGTTTATCATGATTTCATATGAACCCATGATGACGATGAGTGCTATTATGGGCTAATCGTGATCATGGGGTCGCAACGGATTTACTATGGAATTCTTTAGTTAATTGTTTAATACTTTAGTGTGTGATGATTGTATGATATCTAGTATTGGTTGTGCGTATTCATCTTATGTGCGTCGCGAACATATAAGATAGGGTGTTAATCTCTTGTGAAGCGACGGTGGATCTTGAGATTTAGAACTTGCCATGCTAGCATAGGTTCATGTATGATGTGCATGATTAGTGGGTAACTCTAACAGTTTTATTCACCCTGTGTAATCAAAAGGAATAACTGGTGCTTAAATCGTTGTGTTGTCAATTTCTGTAGACATATAGGAACTCAGCATAATTGATGCCTATTCAACTTCTATCTTAATTGTGGATGCTTGGTAGAATGGTATTAGTACAATGAAAGTTGGCTTTTATCAGTTTCGTGTTATTCGATTAATATCATCACTGTCACATGCTAAAGGTAATAACAATAGCTATTGAAGGAAGTAGTAATGAAGTTGTGATCTCATGAGTGTTTAATATTGTTAATTTGAATTGTTAAATAAGTGATTAATTAAGTAATTAATTGTAGTTGATATTTAGTCAACAATTCTAAGTGTTAGTGTCTTAACATTGGGAAGTAATCATACATTGGTGCATGAGTTTAATTAAACAATAATTAGTCTGAGTATCTGTGGGAACGAACTAGAAAGTATTCTATATTACTTGTGAACGCGTATACTTGCGTAAATATTAGCGCGTGTTTTCGCCCTAACAATTTTCTGCAATTATATATTTTTTTTATGGTTATTGAATCCTGTTACAATTATTCTATTTTTAGTACGTTTCCATTTGTGTTGAGTAAATACTTCTTCTTTATCTAAACAGATATCTGCTCCACTATCTATAAATATCTTTTGTTTTATATATTTAGTAGGTTTATATTCTACCTGTGCTTCAATATATATTGCTACCATTCTATTTTATTCAGTAGTTAAACTTTCATCATCACTATCATTTTCATTTATATAATTTATTTCCTCTGGTTCTATCTCACTTATATAAAATACTTCTTCATCATACCAGTTATTATTATCTTCTCTTATATATTCTAATTTCATTATTAATTCGGTAGTATCTATGTATTTTACTCCTTTTTGTTGCAATTTAGGACACTTATTTGCATAATGTCCTTTTTCATTACAATTCCAACATTTACAATCTGCTATTTTCGTTTTATTTCTTTTTCTAAACTTTCTCTTATATCTAAATCTCTTTCTATTTTCAGGATTATTTCTATATTTTTTAAATTTTCTTCTTTTAAATTTTCGATTAAATGGTCTATAAGGTCTATAGGTTTTATTTTGTTTTTTATAATATTCATTTTGATTATAATTTTTTTTCTATATTTCCTATATTTCTTTCTAGTTTTATAATTTTGATTATCACATCCAAATATTAATTTTTTCTCTGAGAAATTACAGATTTCTCTTAATCCTTGTTTTTTATCCTTTTTAATTCTCTGTTGAATTCTATATTCCTCACATTTTCGAGTTAAATATGCTCTTAATAATCTAATTCTTTCTCCTAATGTATTTTCCTTAGGTTCTAGATTATTATATTCTTTAGTTATTTGGTATTATAAGGTGAAGGTAAATGATCATAATATAGTTGTTGATATACTAAGCTTTCATTGGGTAAAAACTTAGCTTCATAAAAGAATTTAGTAAAACTTATAGTATATTCTGGTAATTTACTAATCCTACAACATTTCATATTATTTAGATATATTGTTATTTCAAATTTTCTTTCGACTGTTATATTTTCTTGAGCTACAAACCATCTTTCTCCTACAAATTCTCTTTTTAATAATATATCAAATGCGTTTAACGTATCTTTCCAGCTTCTAGCATACGTTCTTACTTGTCCTTTTAATTCATAAATAATATTTTCTAACCAAAATGCTGCTTTTCCTACAATTGTTTTTGATATTAGTTCAAAAACATAATCCAGATCTTCTATATTTTTTGAATTCATTAAGGCTATATACATCCCTAAATTCCAATCTTTTATTCTTCTACTTATTTCTTGATCGTCATAGACATTATCTAAATCTAGAAAATATCCATTTATATTTATTCCTTGGTTTATTGATCCTATGAAGTCTTGTACTTCGTTTTGTTGTCCTATAGGTATATTTCCTGGCATTTTAATATTATTTTTAGTTATTATATGATCTTCTATTTCTTCTTCTGAGTATGCATCTTCATCCATTATATTATCTGATTCGGTTTCATAATTTGTTTGTTTATGCGAAGTTTCTCTTTCTTCTATATCACTTTCATCGCTCTTTTCTTCATTTGTTATGATTGCATTTACGGTTTTTCCAAGGACTTCTAATATTTCTTTATTTTCTTTTATTATCATTTCATTTTCCTCATTATCTGATTCCTCTAAGTAATTTAATCCTTCTTCTCCTAGATTACTATCTGATTCACTTGTATTACTGCTCTCATCTTGTTCTTTGTTCGTTTCTGGATTACTATCATCAGACTTAATAATTTCCTTTCCTTTTTATTCTATTTTTAATTGATTAATCTCATTTTTTAAATTATCTATTTCTTTTAATACATTTATTACTTCTAACTTTGTTTCTTTTAATTCTTTCTTTTGGGTTTTATATTTTTTTTATAAAATTTATATTTATTTAACCATTCTATATTGGTTTTAGTTAGCATTTTCTTTTCTTAATTCTTCTAATTCATCTTTTCTTATTTCTTGTTTTATAGGTTCATATTTTTGTCTTTTTTTTTCCATTAACTCTTTTCCATGTTTTTTAAGAAATGTTATAGCACTATGTTCTGTTATAGACATTTTTCTAGAAGTTTCCTGATTTATGAAGTTCTACTAAACCATTTATTGCTCGTTTAACCCCTATAGTCATTTTAGGTTTCGATTTGCTTATATCCATTAATATAGGTTCTTTAGTTCTTCCTATTACTGTTATAGGTACTATTTCTGGTTCTTCTGTTTCGTCTTTAATTATTTTCTTTTCTTTATTTTGTTCTAAACTATTTTGTATAATGGTTAACTTGTCTAATATTTGTTTAAAGATTGGGAATTCTGACATATTCCATAACGCTGTTATTTCTTCCTTAATTATTTTTCTATTAATTTCTTGATTTTCTTCCATCTTTTTTAATATAGCGTTTAAACTTTCTTTTATAAATATTTCGTTCCAAATATCTTTTATTTGATTTTCAGTATTATTCATATTTATAAACTCGTTTTCTCCATTCTCCTTCAATTATCCATGTTTTTCTTTTCTTACCTTTTATTTTCTCTAATTCTTTTACTTCTTCCTCTAGTTTTTTTTTTTTTTTTTTAAGTATTGTAGTTCTTTTTCTTGAGACATAATTAATGTTTCTTTTATTATCTTATTAATAGTTTCTATTTCATCTTTCTTCTCGTTTATCTCCTTTTCAGGGTTCATATCCTCTCTATAAATCTTAATTTATTCTAATCATTTATTTCTATTCCTTCATTCGTTATATTATATTTTATTTCATTTAAGAAATCCATTCCTAATAATAGTTGATAACTAACGTCATTTTCTATCACTCCTAGACTTATATTATATTCTAAGTCTAAAATTTTTAATCTTAATTTTATACCTTTTGTTATTATTGTTTCTCTCGAACTATTTGGTTAAGTTATTATTTGAGGTTCTATTTCCTCACATTTGTTTGAGTCAACTTCAGTTATATGTATTTGACCTTTTGTTGCTCCAGTATTTATTTCTGTTATGACTTCTTTGGCAAATATTCCATTAAATATTATTGTTTTTATTCTTAATTTATCTGATTCATAACACGGTAATTTTATTAAATCTAATTTTCTACTGGTCATACTCATTGATCTAACTAATTTTATAGGGTTTTGTTCTCTTCTAAAACTTAATCTAGATCCTTCTAATATTGGTTTAATTCTTTGTGTTGGAATTATTTGTCTATTACTCAAGTCTATTGTAAATTCTTCTGGGATTGTTATTTGAGATTCTTCTTTATGTTCAATTTTTTCTAATATATAATTGTATAATTTTGGTACTATTATTCCTAATTCCGTTTGTTTCTTTACATGATGGTTTCCAGTCATAGCATATATTATTTTAGTTTCTATACTAATTACTTTACTTCCCTTTTGCATTTTTATTACATCTAATTTATAATATAATGTTAAAGATCTTTCTTTATTTTCATCTCTTAATGATATGCTAAAATCAGGTTGTATTATAAATTTTAATTTCTGATATGTCAAGTTTCCTTTTACTACTGCTATTAATGAATCTTGTATATTTCCTATTATTCTATCGTCTAGTACATATATCTGTATAGGAGTATCAATATTTTTCTGAAAATATGCTTTTATTGTAAATTCTATTGCTCCAAAATAAATATTTTTTAGTTTATTTGCTTCTTTTTGTTTTAATTTAGATAGTTCTCTTTTTATCAAACCATCTGTTATTAAATTTATTTTTGCTTTTCCATTTATCGTATCTATGTCTATTACATTTTCATGTTTTTTAGCTATATATCTAACTTCTTTATTTCTTTCAAAATATGATGTTTTGAATATCTTTTTTATTGTTAGTTCTTCTGTTTCACTTTGGATTTGATTATATATATCCGGTTTAAAACTTAGAGTTTGTGATGTTCCTTCTTCGTATTCATCCATTTGATAATATACATCTTGTTTTTCACTTGATTTTTCTAATGACATTTTTTCAAACTGTATTATTATCCAGTTATATTACTTGATAAAATTATTCTTTTAAGTCCTTGTATTCTTAGTTTATTATTTCTAAATGTTATTATCATATTTCCAAGTTGTTGATAACATCTTATTATTTCATCCATATTTTCTCTTGTCCATTCAATTTCATTTTTTCTTTCCTGCAATTTATCTAGTGCTATTTCTAGTTTTTCTTGATTTTTTATTAATTCTTTTATTTTTCTATTATTTATAGTTATTGCATTTGGATCTATCCAATTCATTTTTTAATTTTTTTTGCCTTAAATCATTTATTAATTTATATTGTTCAGTTAATACTTCTTTTAAGTCTTTTATTTGAATTTCTAAATTAATTTCTTTAATAAATTTTTCTCATTTTATTAAAAGATTTTCTTCTTCCAGTCTTCTAATTTTTTCATCTCTCTCTTCCAACATTGTTCGTAACCTAGCTATAATATCTAATTTTTTATTTATTATTTGCATACTTATTTTACAACTTTCAATATGTTGATTTATATCTTTATTGAAAGTAAAGTTTTTATCTGCTATCATTTTAATATTTTCTAACTTATAATCTTCCATAAATCAAATATTTATTTATTTTATTTATATAAATATATTAACTGTCTATATAGATTTTTCTTACACATTTGTTTTGTTTCTTTATTTTCTACTATAAAACAAATTAATAGATTTGCTATTATTTTAGACTTATAACTTTTATTATTATCTCTTAGTATTTTTGCTGGAGGTCTCATTTAATTTTTATATTTTAATCTTGATATTTCATTTTTTACTATTCATATTTATAATTATAATTTAATTTTCACTATTCATTGGTTACTATTCATTCCAAAATTTTAGTGATTTACTACTATTTGCTACAGTGATTTACTGTTCATCTTCTCGGCCTATTTTCTAGCTCTGATACCAGATTGATTGGGGATCGTTTTCTATATCTGATAACCCTAAAGAGGGAAGGCACACAGATATATAAATCATAAAACATGATTTTATAATTTCTCTACAATCCATAACAATTTACACATAACAATTATTCTTCTATATCACTTTCATCGCTTTTTTCTTCATATCTATTTCAAGAAACAAATATGCACTTGTGATGGTGGATGATTTCTCAAGATACACTTGGGTAGAGTTCATGCACTCTAAAGATGAAGCTCCACACATCATAATTGAACACATCAAGAAGATAGAAAAACAGGATGAAGATCACAATTGTGTAAAGAGGTTGAGAAGTTAAAATGGAACAGAATTCAGCAATGTAACATTGAGTGAATTCTGCAAAAGCAAAGGCATTGTGCAAGAATTCTCAACTGCTAGAACACCTCAACAAAATGGAGTAGTTGAAAGAAAGAACAGAACATTAGTTGAAGCTTCTAGAACAATGCTGCAAGATGCCAAGCTGCCAACAAGTTTTTGGGAAGAGGCTGTTAACACTACATGGTATACTCAAAACAGATATCTCATTAACAAGGCTCATGGAAAATCACCTTACTCAATCATTTCTAAAAGAAAGCCTACTGTAAAACATCTTCATGTGTTTGGAAGCAAGTGTTACATTTTAAAAGACAACTCTGAATATGTGGGAAAATTTGACTCAAAAATTTTTGAAGCTATTTTTCTGGGATATTCATGGGAGAGAACAGTCTACAAGGTTTATATGATTGATCAAAAGAAGATTATGGAAAGCACAGATGTGACTTTTTTATGATGAAAAGTGTCCAGGCTTGGAATGTCTTGATGATAATGAAGCTGAAGCCCTTACATTTGAAAACCTCAACATTGATAGTAATTCTGATGGGGAAGATGAAGTTGATGCACAATAAATGATAAATGAAGAGACTGCTGAACAAGAAAATCATGAGAATGGAAGCTCATCTAATGAAGAAAATGATGAAGGCACAAGTAAACAAACTCATACAAGGAAGTGGGATAGAAGTCACACTAGAGAAGCAATTATTGGTGATCCTACTGCTGGTGTGAGAACTAGAAGTGCAACTGCTAATGAGTGCCTACATGTATGCTTTCTATCTCAAGTAGAACCTAAGAAAACTGAAGAAGCTCTAATGGATCCTGATTGGATAACTACCATGCCGGAAGAGCTGAATCAGTTTGAAAGAAACAAAGTTTGGGAGTTAGTTCCTGCACCAAAGAATAGAAGCATTATTGGAACAAAATGGGTGTTCAGGAACAAGATGGATGAAAATGGTGCAGTTACTAGAAACAAGGCAAGGTTGGTTGCAAAAGGCTACTCACAAGAAGAAGGAATTGATTATGATGAATCTTTGCTCCAGTTGCAATACTTGAAGCAATAAGGATTTTTCTAGCATTTGTTGCACATTCAAATTTTAAGGTGTATCAAATGTATGTCAAGAGTGCCTTCCTAAATGGTGAGCTAGAAGAAGAGGTTTATGTGCAGTAACCACCTGGCTTTGAAGATCCAGAATTTCCAAATTTTGTGTACAAGTTACTCAAAGATCTATATGGACTAAAGCAGGCACCTAGAGCCTGGTATGATACATTATCAGAATTCCTATTGAAATATGGTTTTACTAGAGGTACTATAGACAAGACTCTCTTCTATAAGAAACATGGTAAATATATGATCCTAGTTCAGATCTATGTGGATGATATCATCTTTGGTTCTACAAATGAAAAGTTGTGCCAAAGATTTCCCAGGCTTATGCAAAGTGAATATGAAATGAGCATGATGGGAGAATTAAGTTACTTTCTTAGACTTCAAGTCAGTCAAAAAAGTGATGGAATCTTCATCAGCCAAACTAAATATGTTAAAGATTTATTAAAGAAGTTTGGCATGGTTGATTGTTCACCTGCATCTACACCTATGTCTACTGCTACAAAGTTGGATGAAGATAAAAAGGGCAAGAGTGTAGATATCTCAAGTTATAGAGGGATGATTGAATCATTGTTTTATTTAATTGCAAGTAGACTAGACATCATGTTTGCTACATGTTTATGTGCAAGATTTCAGGCCAATCCAAAAGAATCTCATTTGATGGCTATAAAGAGGATTTTCAGATATTTGAAGGGGACTCCAAACTTGGGGTTATGGTATCCTAAGGGAACTGGGTTTGAAGCTGTTGGTTACACAAATGCAGATTTTGCTGGATGCAGGGTTGACAGAAAGAGTACTAGTGGAAGCTGTCAATTTCTTGGACAAATACTTGTATCCTGGTATAGCAAGAAATAATAATCTGTATCAACTTCTACAGAGAGGCTGAATACATAGTTGCAAGAAGTTGTTGTGCTCAAGTGCTTTGGATTAGAAATCAGCTATTAGATTATGACCTAGTGTTACACAAAATACCTATCATGTGTGACAATACTAGTGCTATATCTATAGTGGCTAATCTAGTTAATCATTCTAGAACAAAACACATTGATGTAAGGTATTATAATCATTCTAGAACAGAACACATTGATGTAAGGTATCATTTTATTAGAGAACATACTACAAATGGTACCATTGGGCTCATTTTTGTTCCAACAGAAAAATAATTAGCTGACATTTTTACTAAACCTTTGGATGAAGCAACTTTTACAAGACTTGTAGGTGAAATTGGAATGCTTAATTCTTCATCCTAATGCAAGAACTCAGCTAATATGTTGCAGCAGATTAATCTCTAATAAATCAAAATTAATTTGATTTAATTGGAAATTAACTGAAATATGAATTATAAATATTTCAAAAATCTCTGCATATTTATTTTTCAAAACAAAAATTTTGACTTGGAATTTTTTAAATTCTAAGTAAACTGCTTAGTTGTTAATTTATATCATTAATATGTAACATTTACACAAGGTAGACTTAAAATTGATCAAAAGTATATAGAGAACTGAGTTCTCGATAAGTTTATTTGACTTATCGACAGGTCATTTTAAGACTTCTCGTTCTCGATAAGTCAATTTACTGACTTCTCGAGTGACTTCTCGATAAGCTTAATTATGACTTATTGATAAGTCATTGTAGAGTTCTCTACAAGTGTTAACTTATAGAGTTCTCTACAAGAGTTATTCTTAGACTTATCAATAACTCAAAACTGAAATAATTTAATCTGATAAATTATTTTAGTAAAATACTTTTGGAAAATTTATTCTGATTTTTATTGATTTATTCAAATAAAAGTTGGAATTGATTCAGTCCATTTCTGGACAAAGTGGGTATTTATTTGACTTCTCGATAAGTCAATTTTTAGTTGTCTATAAGAGTATTCTAAAATGACTTCTCGATATGTTTTTCACTTCTTAAATTGACTTTTCGATAAGTATATTCCAAACGTCTATTTTTGACTTCTCGACAAGTCATTTGCTTTTACTATAAATACCTAGACATCTCAATACATATACATACTTACAACTTTCGAGATCTCAAGTGACCTAGCCTTTCATTCAAAAACCATTCTCTCTCTCTCTCGTTTTCACTCCTTTCTCAAAAAAAATTCTTACCCATTCACTCTCATCAATTAACAATCGCACTCAATGTTACAAGAGCTATTATTCCAGAGAAAGGAATAAATTACCTCGCTTTTACTGATGCTAATCAAGCTCCTGACTGTTTCAAGGGGTTTGTGAAACTTTTTTCTGAATCTTACCTTGCAGGAGCTTTGACTGCTAACCCTATTCTATATCTGAATGTTCTGCATGAATTTTGGACAACAGCAGTAATAAGGACTGATATGAATGATAACTCTCTTTCTATGGTGGTCACCTGTACAATTGGAGGCCAACAAATAGAGTTTAATGAACAAGATGTGAATAGGGCTTTGGGGATGCCAACTGCAAATCTGGTGGAGGTACCAACTCCTGATGAACTGACTGAGTTTCTCGACTTCATTAATTATGGTGGAAGAATCAACTTGTCAAGCTTGAACATGACTAATTTAAGGAAGGAGTGGTCCTTTGTCTTTGATTCTGTGGTGAGGGCCTTCACATGCAGGAAGACAGGGTATGACAACATTTCAAGTGTGGTGCAGAAGCTGGTGTACTCAATAGCCCACAACAGACACTTTAATGTTGGTCTATTGATCCTAGAAGAACTTGCAACCAGGCTAACCATGCTCCTGTCTTCTAGCAAGTGTCCAAAACTATATTTGGTTCACTTACTACAAAGAACACAGTAAATGTAAGTCTGAAACTCACTCCATTCATGTTGGAGAGGTTTATGACTTACCCTTACCCAATGCCTGATATGAGATCAAATGTACAATCTAGCACAGCTATGGTTCCTGAACCAGTGGAAGTACAAACACAGGATCACCCATAGGGATCTTCCCAAGCTGAAACCATTTCTTCAAAACCCTTAGTAGCTAGGAAACCAACCACCTCATCTTCTCAAAAAGGATGAGGTGAGTAAAAGGAAGAGAAAGGAGGTAACCATAGCAATTATAACTGAGAGTGGTGAGGATCAAATAGAAACTGAGTTACCCTTGGTCAAGAGATCAAAGAAGAGTAAGAAATATGAGATGACCACTCAAACCACCTTTGTATCCTCCTAAAAGGATACATTTATAACACTGGGGACTAAACAGACTCTAGATACATCCTCTCAACAAGGTGTGTCTATTGAAAAGAGCATTCACTCCAATACACCTTGTATAGAGTCTGCACAGCCAACACCTGAAGCATTTTAAGTGTATGGTGTGAGAAATAAGGATGGCATACACAGTGAAGGCACATCTTTTGAAGCTCCCTCATCCATTCAGGGGGAGCTGCCAACACATCTGAGCAACAATCTCTAATCTCTCAAATTTCTCAAGTGCAAGATAAATCAAGTGACTTGGTTCAAGAAACTTTATTCACCACCCAGACACTTCATTCAGATGGTGCTCCAACATCAAATCACTTATTCAAATGACACAAAAGTCAAGCTGGAACAACTTCATCAAAGTAGGTATGAGCCTTCAGTCTTGCTCATGGATGGCATCAAACAGGCTGTAGAACCAACCTTTGGCTCCTCATCATCTACTAGCCTTTCTCAACCTACATCTACTTCAACAAATCTTCAAATTCAAGCACTTCAACAACAAGTCTCTAGACTATAAGCATCAAATTATCAGCTCACAGCTCAAGTGCATGCTCTCACCACACTGGTGCAGAGTCAACAAGAAGACATCCAATCCTTGGTGGACTCCCAAAAAACCTACAAATGCAAAATTTAGTTGCTTTGGGGGCCATCATGGGTAAGCTGAATATTCCATTTACTGCACTACCTGAAGCTGTGAGGCCTGAAATTCCTACTCCCCTTCTCATGCCTTCCAACAAGACTAAGGGGGAAATAGAGGCTAGGCTAGAAAAATCAAGATCATCTACTCATCATGTCCAAGGTGCTGAAAAGAGTTTAAGTCAAGAAGTAGATATTGATATGGAGAGGCTTATTAGGGCTGCTGAATGACCAATTCTGAGCAGGGAATTTGATGAATTGCTCAAGGCTCTAAGGGCTTCTCTCAATAATAATCACTTCACCTACAAGAAGGCCTTGGACAGGACAGTAAATTCATTAAGGGTGATTTTGGTAACTAAAGACAACTTTCAGGAGAAGAGGATAGTGGTCAATATAAATGACTCTGGGTTGATACGTATATGCAGGTGTCCCTTAAGTATCTTATCTCTAGGAGGGAATCTGAGTTAGACATTCTGATAAGCAAAGTTAGAGTGACGATTCATGAAGATACTCTCTTGCTACATAAATTGAAGAATGCACACGTGGCTGCTTTTCCAAAAGCTTATCTATAACCTAGCAAGAGAGTAGCATACATATGTCCTACTACCAAGCACTTCGAACACTTCCAAATCCCGAAACAGTGTGTCATGGCAGATAAGAAACTCATCATGATTTTGGAGACTGAATTAAAAGCAAAGAAGAATAAGACTTTTGAAGATGAGGAGATGATCAAGTTGTTGAAAAGATATCTGAGAAATCCTGAAGCCAACTTGCCTAAAACACAAATCAACAAGGATAATTTGGATGATGATGAGCAGAAAAATCTGATAATAAATCTTCTGGCTCAAATCCAAGTCAATCCAGTAAGGCAGCTGGAAGCAAGGGTGGAGAAAAGAAGAATGATGAGAAGAAGAGAGGGAGTGAGAGGAGAAGTAAAAAGAATAATGATGGCTCAGAACCACACCAAACCCTAAAATTCCAAACACAACTAGCTCAACCTTTAAAGTCAACAATCTCAACCATCAAACCACCTCAAATCTCTAAGCCTAAATTTCTATACAAGCAAACTGCTAACTCTTTCCTAAAAATTCCAATCACCACAAGCCAAACAACTCTAAAGAAAATCTCAGTCCTACCTTCTGTCAAACCATCACACAAAACTCAATTCAAGACTGTTGGGAGAAAACCTAAGAAGGCCAAGTCTATTGAAAAAGTTGAAGTTACTGAAAGGGCCATCTGGAACTGCTTTAAGCAAAATGACTTTCTACCTTTGAATTGGGGCATCCCAGATGAAGATTATTTCCAACATCTAGTTGAAGAAATAGTTAGAGTCTGGGTTGTATCTCTAAGGGAAGTTAGAATTTACTATGAAGATGGGTCCTTCACCTTCCTTGGCTGTGATTTAATGGATTCTCTTTCTCCCACATAAATTAAGAGAATAATAAGTTTCTAAAGGACAAGGATACTGCTACAAGAGCATGGAGATCATTTTTAGCTGAATGGTTGATTACAAGGGAGGAAAGAAGAAAAAGAAATGAGGCTGAATCTGAAGAAAGAGTGAGGAAGTATGATGAGGAAATTGAGATGTTCATAAAAAGATCAGAAGAGCTCAAGGCCAAAGGGATGAGTAGAATCTCTAAGGCTGGGAAATTTCTGAACCTCAAAACTAGTGGATTCTCAAGATTTAGGATTGATTTACTAGACAGTGGTTATCCAAAGGCAGCAAGACAAAAACTTGTAGAAGCTCTAAGTGGGAACCTATTATAGAAGAGCTTGAAATTCTTGATTACTTAAAGGATCTCTTTAGAGAAGAAGCAGAAGCAAAAACTGTCTTTACCTGATACTTGTAACCATTCAAACTCTGTAAATCTTCTAATGTATAAAAGTTGTAATTCTGTCAAGTTTTATGTATTAATTTCATTTTCCATTATAACTTGGGGTTAGTCTTGTTAACATGCATGAATTTGTGCTAAGCAATCTTCTCAAAAATTGGGGGAGATTGTTGTGCAAGACATGCATGTACCTTAACAAGACTAAGTCAAATTGACAACTCTAAGTAAGTTGCATTGTAATCTTAATTTGTATTTTGTACTTGTAACATTTAAAGTTTGTAAAAATGTCAAAGAAGCATACTGGAGTATTTTTCTGTAAACAGTGTTAAGCCTAAGAATTTTATCTGGAAGAAGATCATGCCTCAGAAGAATTATGAAGAATCTTGGAGTTGAATAAATCTGTTTTGAGAAAAATATTCTAAGTCAAGATCTCTACAAGTCACAGATTTAGTGTTATAAAGAAGTCACTCGAGAACTCTAGAATGACTTATAAAGAACTCAGGAAAGCTACTAGAGAACTCGGAGATATCGACAAGCCAAATTAAAGACATGAAGATTAGAGATATCGACAAGACAAATTGAAGACATGAAGATTGGAGATATCGACAAGTCATTTATTCACTAGAGAACTCAGAGTTATCGACAAGTCAACATTCATTAGAGAAATCTGAGTTATCGATAAGTCAAATTCCACTAGAGAACTCAGAGATATCGATAAGTCAAAATTCACTAGAGAACTCTGAGTTATCGACAAGTCAAATTTGACTAGAGAACTCTGAGTTATTGACAAGTCAATAAGCCAATAGAGAACTCAGAAATATCGATAAGTCAAGTGAAGATATGAAGACTAGAGATCTCGAAAAGCCAAATTCTATTATAGAAAATTTAGAGATCGCTATAAGTAAATTAATTGTGGAGTACTAGAGATCTCGATAAGCCAATATACTTATCGAGCTATCAAGCTCTTTATAGATCAAACTGGAGATCTCAAGGTAAAATCTCAAAGTACAAAATTACAGACGAGTTCAATATCCAAGATTAACAATAAACAAACAATCCAACCAGCTGGATTGACAAGTCTACAAAAAGCAGCATGAAGAATGTGCAAGATCAATGGTGAAGATTAACTGAAAATAGAAGATCAAGTTAACACAGTGTGGAAAAGATTTGCTAAGCCTGAAATGGAAGATATACTTTTCCTAAAATGGAAATGATTAGTGACAGTTTAGTAAAGTGTAAAATCATGTCTTATTATACATTGTGTAAACCAGTAGTGAACTGAGATATAAAGTTAACACTGGTCCTTTGTTAGTTGAACTATTAGATCAGAAATTCTTGTATTCTCTCAAGATAGAAGCTAAGATCTTTATCAACAAAGAGCCTAGAAATTTTGTAGCCAAACATTCTTAATTTTAATATAAAATTAAGTGAGTTTTGAAAGATCTGTGTTCTTTATTATTGCATGTTTAATTTGAGCATTAACATAGTTCACTACAAGATTTGATTTACTTTGCTCACAACCAAAATAGGTCAAGAAAAGCATAACCACACAAAAATGTATTCACCTCCCCTTCTGCGTGTAATTCATTACCTAACAGTAAGTATAATGAAAGACTAGTAGCCATATTTTGTGCAAATTATATGCAAATTGTGACTTATTTGTGTGCATCTTACATTTGTTATGTCTTATTTCGTATAAAGTGTGTGCAAATTGTGTGCAAAATTATGTTTTGCTTGTGTGCACCTTACGTACAATTTCTATACTTTATGTCTTATTTGTAAGTGTGCTATGGTATATAGGTTTATTGGTAGGAAGACTAAGACCATTATATGTGTTTAGTTTCTAAGATATTAGTCAATTTTATTCGACGTCATATGTTCAATTTCATTTTATATGTATTTGATTTCGAATACATACATTCATTTGGCATGCTTGGTCAGTGTAGTTAGAAGTATCAGCACTCGCCTCATTTTTCCTAAGACAAACCTTGTTGAAGTGAGGTAAAATAACCTTATGATTTCAGTTTAAGAACAAAACTTAATTCCATCCATCGATCAACTTATTACCAATATATTAATATATTTATAAACCTAGTTGGTAAGAAACTTTCATTCATCCCGCTTGTTCTCTTGTACTCCCGGTCAAGATCAATTTTCAAGGTGCTGATCAGTCACTACTAGAATTTGTGCATTACACATCGGTATTTAGATATCGGTTAGATAAACCCGTGATATAAAACTAGCAAAAGCATCGGCTTAAGTGAAACGGATGTGTATGTCAAAATGGACATCGCCCCTTAAACAGAACTGATGCCGATGTTGTTTAATTTTTAAAGAGGACATCGGGCTTTTTAACATAGCGATGTCCATGTTAATGGGACATCACCTTGAAATTTTAACCGATGTCTAAATTATTTAAATTTTAAAATCCCCTGTTATATATTAACCTATACTTCCCCCAATCCCAAATTATTCGCTCCTAGGTATTATTTTTCATTCTACCCACTTTTTTCATTACCCCCATTTTCATTCCCCTCTTCCAAATACACAACCACCCACTCTCACTCTCACTCTCAAAATCAAACCCACCCACAACATTAAACCCAAACACACAGAACTATAAAAATGTTGACTATAAGTCGAGAGGCTACAATTGAGGTTCATGTAGTCTTCTATGTTTCTTTCTTTCTATCAAGTATAACCAACTTTTTATTTTATAGATGTCTTCAAGAAATTTTAAAGAAAAAGTTTTTATGCCTACTTAATTCTTGACACTCTGTCTCAGGTTCTTGTTTTTAAGCTGCTTCCACTTGTTTGTGCAGTGACTCATCATATTTTTAGAATCATGTTTGGTGAGAGAATCTTTCCACAATAGACTATGTCATCATTGACTCATAGTAGCCTTGGAAGATTTCACAATAGACGTTTGTAGCTGCCAGGAGTTTTATCCAGCTCGACACAACCATCTCAAACGAATGCGCCTATCTTAGCTTACTCATTGGTACTATATCCAATAGTCCAACACGAACTGGATATGAGCTCAGGTGTCCTTACATAACTATACACACTCCTACACACTCTCATTTCTAGTTTACTATAACCTCGGCTCTGATACCAACCTGTAATGCCCCCAAATCTGGGGTTAGAGGATTTGGTTGTCATAATGAAATATCAATCCAAAATAACATGTTTAATCAATAAATAAATGCCAGCAACTCAAAAATAGCATCTGTGATCCCAAACTATACCAGGATCTTTTCAGGTTACAATTTCAGAAACAAGAATTCCAAATTTCCACAAATAAAATTTTCACTTTCTTTAAACTCTTTTCAAAAAAATTCCAACTCAATACTAAACCCACTAGTATAACTTCTAAAAGAAGTATACGAGTCCCAACTATATAATACACAACTATAATATAATATAGTATAAAAAACTTTACACAATAGAACTTACACTAGTCCGCAAACCCTGGACCAACCATCTTCCAAAAAGCTTCTTCTTTGCTTCCTCGAATTACGGAGCTAAACACCGAAAGCTAATCCTCACCGGAAGGTTAAATTTAAAAACAGGCAAGTATGAGCGAAAAAATGCTCAGCAAGTTCATTATAACATGTATGGTCTTTTTGATATAAAAACCGACATCTGCACTAGACTAGAACATTTAAAATCATAATTGCTAAATCAAAAAATTTAGTTAAGGAATCCCAGAATCGATTCGTGATCTGTATTCAAAATCCATTTTGATATTTTTGAGCGAAATGCTTCAGCAATACTTTGAATCTCGACGAGAATAAAACTCGTAAAACAGTGTTTACGAAAATATTGTAAACAACAATATGAACAGTGACTCTGAGCTGAATCATAAAACTTTATTCAAAACTAAACTCTTGATATTAGTACTCATTTTGATATCATATCAAATTAGATATGAATACTAACTTGGATGCTCACAACATACCAGTACTGAAGTATTGGAGTCAACATCAATCATATATATCAATTCCACTTTTGAAATTAACAGCAAATTAAATATCAATATCAATCAATAACTGCATCAAAACTGCATTTCACCTTTTTATTTAAAACAGAAACACTGGATTAATCATTTATCATAGGATTATCAAAAAAAATATGATAATTTAGATTGGAATCCTCGAACGACGGTGTGTTGTCGTCGGTGGTCAGTCGTGGAGCAACACCGGTATGCCGAAGCATATTCAACTAAACAAAGGGGTACCCAAGGCACATATTGGCCTAGCGAGATATTATAAACAAGTATAAAACATGACTCACACTAGACCTCCGCCAAAGCCTCTTACGCAACCATCCAATCTTAAAACCTATTATTGAAAGGGGTCATAATAATCGAAACCCTTATAAATTTTATTCCCCATTTCACTTGGCAGGAATGCTCGCAACAAAATCATTTTATTCTCAAAGTATAAAACATTTATAAATCTGGTATTTGGATAAGGAGATACACTTAACAATTCTGAACTTAGAATAGCAGAAGAGTACTTGCATAATAAACATTTAACTCAATGATATATAAAATATTAATCTATTCTGAACTGAGAATAGAGAAATAATACTTGCATAATCATAAGCAGTTGGATATGAAAAATATTGAACTATTCTGGAATTATAATAACATAGAAAACTTGCCTTTTACTTTTAGCAATTAGTCACACTCATAGCAACACAACTATCTCAATCTGGCATCTCAAGACATCACCGCCTTCTACTTCGCTAAATCTCTGATCTGATGCTAATGCAGTGCTCCAACCCAATAATCCATATTATTGAACTTTACTCTTCATCCATTCCATTTGGTCCTGATCGTCCTGAAAGACTTGTATCTATAATTAGAAAATAACACTTTAATCGTCTAAACGATAATTACTAGACGAACTACACGTCAAAATCATATCGTCTACCCATACGATAGCCCCCATATAATTACAACAGTCAATACAAGAATCTTGACCCACGTACGCACGTAATTCACATATAACCAAAAACATAACTCACGTATCACATAATTCATATAACACATGACTCAGTTCATCAAAACATTCGACTCGGTATGTTTAAAACTGAAATCGAGCCAAAAAAAATGATTTATCGATCAATAATCAACTCATAATGACTTGTAAAATAATTGACCTTTTGAAATAAAAGAATTTGGGTCTCGAAAGTATTTTAATTGAAGCGGAATATTTTTCTAAGTCTAAACGAGTTCGTTTCGTATTAAACGAACGAACGGTCTATTTATTAAGAATAAAATAAGAATAAATCAATTTATAATAATATTAATTGATTTTTTAATAATAAAATATAATTTTTAAAGGCTCAAAATATTTTTTAGGAATTATTTGGCTAAATTATATATAATTATATTTTATTTAACTATTTATAAATAAAATTAATTGATTTAATGAATTAATCAATTAATTAAATTCATAAACAATTAACCAAAATAAATTATAAATAATTAAATCAAATTTGGATTTTTAAAAATAATAAAGAAATTTTTTTGTAATTTAAAATAATTCAATTAATTATAAAAATAATTAACCAAATTAATTTTAGAATTAAAATTAATTTTGGAAATTTAAAAACTGAATTTTTAAATTAAAATAAAAAGGAAATTGCAAAAATACTTTTTAGAATAAACTTTTGGGGAAGTTAGGATCAAAATCGGGTCATTATTAAAACAGAAACGGGTCTTGAAGAAGGTGGCCTGGTCGGGTTTGAAGGCGACCGAAATCAGGGTTGAACCCAGAATCCGGTGACTTTTGCCGGATTCCGGCGACACCAATCGTAGGCCAAATCGCCTCCAAACTTCACCGTTTATCAACCGAATCGATTCTATTTATCCTTAGCAACTCAGTCAACACATCAACTGCAGTAAACAACCATTGAATCGTGAATTCCGATCAAAACACCGGCGAACCATCGAGTTCTCCGGCCAACTTATCGTTTTTACTTATTTCTACACCATAATTTACGTTCTAACTATCAAATAAAAGCTCTGAAGTTGCACAATCTATTCCTGATCTTATAAACACCAAATAATCAACAACACGTCCAGAAATTTAAACTAAAAATTTGATAAAAACCCAAAAATTTGGTTTCAATCAAAACAAAATTAAAATCATACAAACCATATATAAAAAATAATCCTCGTGTTCTCAGGAACAATAATCAATCATCACAAACATCAAACAATCATTCAAGAATAAAAAACGAATTTAAATAAGAATTTTGAGAAATTGAAATTAATAATTAATCAACGTTATTTAATGATTTTGATATGAAATCGACTGTCTCGATACGAGTTTCGCAACGGTACTAAGAACGCAATCAACGGAGTTTCGGTTTGATCAGAACGATTGATTCTTTGATTTTGAAATTTCGAAAATAAAAAAAATTAACACTATAGAGAATTTAATATTTATCTGTTTATCAGGATAAATACAAACCGGAATAGGATAATTACGAGATATATTTTTATTTTTGGAAAATAAATACCCCAAAATCAATTAAGGGTGTTTTTATCCCTTAATTAAAGTAATTAGGCCCACAATATTAATTATATGGAATAATTTTTAAGTCAAATAAATGTAAATTTTATGCCAAAATTTCCCAAAAATTATGAATGATTTAAAAATGCAAAAATTATGAATATTTGAAATATGTATGATTTTATAAAAATAAAAATATGAATTTTGTGGCCTTTGACGTCCCAGTGGGGTCCCGTTCCGTTAATTTTTGAGAAACCGAAACACTTTCTAAATTAACAAAAAACCCCGAATACACATAAAATGCATGCAAACGCACATAAAATAAGATAAAACTAGTCAATTAAACACGCGTCCAGATCGCGTATAATTTCATATAAATGCATTTTAAACATGTAACGAGTATCCGAAAAATACTGTGGTCCTTACGGGACCACACATAAATCCACCGCACGTTAAATCATGGCAAGACACATTTTTAAATAATATTAAACACATAAAAATTATTTAACACATACCAATATAGCCGTAAAATATTATTTTTAATATTTTTAAACCACACTCTATGCCCGAGCGAACACGGGTAAAATACCAAGTAACATTTCTGATAAAGATAAAATTTTGAGACGAGTAAAATACCCACTCAGTCCCCAAAATTGGAAAATACAGTCAGTTTTACCAATATCGATTAAACGATCGGCTTTTAAATAAAATTTTAAAATATTAAAAGTATTTAAATACTTTCACAATACTGAAAAATATTGATACCAGCTATCAACTAGCACATTAATCCAATTAAAGACACAAACCCACGAAATAAGAATAAAATATCCACTATTTTACTCCTTTCAAAACAGAATAATCACATAACATATTCAAATAATAATAATAATAATAATAATAATTGCTAAAAATTCAGGATATTCCAGTCTACCCCCATATAAGGATTCCATCCTCGGAATCTGCAAAAGAGAGCACTAGGAATCTTCAGGCCAACTTTCCACTCTTGCATACGTAACTTTTCTCAAAATTTCAAATAACATTGAAATTCCTTATGCCATACAGTTGTCACGGGAGCTTCACTCTGCACCACTGTTCCTTCCACATACCATTTGACCAACTTCTCAGTATGTTAGATATATTTGATAATGTCATGTCTAATATGATTTATGTTTAGTTTTCAGATCTTACTTAAACAGGACAAATCAGTACTTAACTGAAATCAGCACTTATACTGAAGTCAGAACTTAAGTCGTCAGTACTTAAGGATCAGGAGATATTTATCAGAAGAAAATATCAGGACTTAAAGGAAATGTTCAGATAAGGAAGGCAGCTGATTTACAGGAAGAGAAGATCGAGACAATCATAAGAAGAGATATGCATGAAGAAGGAATTCTATGAAGAATTTTAATACTTGGAAGAAAAGATATCTGATTGATATATTTTAGGAAGCAGAATTATATTCCATATCAATTAGTGATTATCTTGAAACTGTGTAGTATATAAACACAGACATAGGGTTTACACTATAATTGTTATCATTATCAAGAATATTATTCAATATAACCCTAGCAGCTCTCGTGATATTTGTTCATCACTGAGAGAGGACAGTTCCAAAATCGGTAACAGAGTTTATTATTTTGAATAAAGTTTGTTTTCTGTTACTTGAGTTATTAAAGTTCGATTTGATTGTGCTATATACTGTATTCACCCCCCTCTACAGTGTGTGTGACCTAACAAGTGGTATCAGAGCCTATCTGTTAACACACAAACAGTTTAAGATCCAAAAATAATCATGTCTGAAGTAGAAACTCCAACTAAGCCCACCAAAACTGAAGAACCTCCAAAGACACAAATCCAAAGCCGATATGAGACTATTAGAGTTCCCATATTGAGACCATCTGAATATCCCATATGGAAGGTGAGGATGACCATGTTTCTGGAAGCTACAGATCCAGAATATCTTGATAGAATCAAGGAAGGGCCTCACAAACCAACCAAGCTCGCTGTTGCAGTTGCAGGTGAAGCAGCAAAGTCAGTACCAAAGGAAAAGAATGACTACACTGCTGAAGATATCGCATCAATTTCTATGGATGCTAAGGTACGACACTTACTGCATAGTGCCATTGATAATGTAATGTCAAACAGGGTAATAAACTGCAAGACTGCAAAAGAGATATGGGATGCCTTGGAAACAAGATGTCAGGGAACTGATACGATTAAGAAGAATAGGAAGACAATACTCACTCAAGAGTATGAACACTTTGACTTAAAGGCTAACGAGTCATTGACTGATTTATATGATAGATTTGTCAAACTCTTGAATGATTTGTCACTGGTTGATAAGGAGTATGATCTTGAAGATTCAAACCTTAAATTCCTGTTGGCTCTTCCTGAAATCTGGGATTTAAAGGCAACAACAATAAGAGACAACTATAATCTTGATGAAACAACTCTTGATGAAATTTATGGGATGCTCAAGACTCGTGAACTTGAGATGGAACAAAGAAGCAAGAGGAAAGGAGGAAAGTCAAGGACAGTTGCTCTTAAGGCTGAAGAAGAATCCCCCAAGGCAGCTACCTCAAGGAAAGGCAAGGGTAAAGCTCTCTTCACAAAGTCTGATACTGAGTCATCAAGTTCTGAAAGTGATGATGACTCAGAATCTGAAAGCTTGCCTGAGACGGATGCTGATGAAGAGATGATGAAGCTGTGTGCTCTTATGGTGAAAGGAATCACAAAGATTGCATACAGGAAGTTCAGGAAGGGAAAGAAGTTTTCCAGGAAAGGCGCAAGTTCTGATAAGAAGAATTTCAGAAAATCTGAGGGCAGAGGAGGAAAGTCTGACATAGGAGATTATACAAATGTCAAATGCTACAACTGTGGTGAGAAAGGCCACATATCTCCTGATTGCAAGAAAGTGAAGAGTGACAAAGGCAAGGCTCTTGTCACAAAGAACAAAACCTGGACACACACCTCAGATTCTGAAAGTGAGGAAAATTATGCCTTGATGGCAAATGCGGATATGGCAAGTGCTGAAAGCAGTTCTGAAGCTGCTGAGTTAAAGGTACCTCAAACTACTTATGCCTTTCATACTGATGATATTAATGAGTTGAGAAGATATCTTAAAACCATGTTCATTAGCTATAGAGATCAAACTTTAACATGTGAAAGATTAACTTCTGAAAATCTTGTTTGCAAAAAGAGGAATGATTATTTAGAAAAAGAGTTAGTCATGTTTCATCAAACTCAGAAAGATAGAGATGATGCTTTCTATGTTAGAGATGAAGTGCATAAAATGAATGAATCTCTAAAAGCTGAGTTAGAAAAGGAAAGAGAGATTATCAGGACTTGGACTAACTCTGGCAGAACAACTCAGAATTTGTTAAGTAGTGAAAACTGGAAAGAGGGCTTAGGTTATGGAGATGATAAGAATGATAAAGGAACTGTAGATATTAAGCCTATAGTTGTTAAACAAAAGTCAAAGTTAAAACCTGTTAAGTTTGTAGCTGTAAAGTCTAATACTGAGAAATCAGAAGTTAAAAAGGAATTAACTTCTGACAAACTAAAACAGGAAAAGACAACTGAAGTAAATGTAGGCTTAATGACAAAGAAGTAGCTTAAGCATAAGCTGAAAGGTGTTAAGAATGCAAACAAGGTAAATCACCTAGGAAAAATAAGAATGGAAAGGAAGGTGTGAATAAAAGCAATGATTATAAACCTGTTCCTGATGCTCCTAGAAAAACATGTCATAACTGTGGAAGTTCTAACCATCTGGCTTCTTTTTGCAGGAAGAATAAGAACATAAACTCCTTACCTTCAAAGTCAGGAGTTAAGAGTCAGTTTGTTAGATATAAGCCACAAAATCCTTGTTTTCATTGTGGTAGTTTATGGCATTCCATTTATACTTGTAAGGAATATCATAGTTTGTACTATGATTATTATCAAATAAAACCTTCTTTAAATAAAGTTAGCATTGTTCCTTCTAGTGTAAGTTCTGATTCAAAGTCTGATAGTGTAAATTCTAATAAGAAAAATGTTAACATAAACTCTGATGCTAAATCCGCTGCAAATGTTAACAAACTTAATAAGGCCAAAGGATCCAAGCAAGTCTAGGTCCTTAAAACTAATCATTAGTGGTCTTTGTGATTGTAGGGCAACAGGAAAAACATCCTAGTTTTGGACAGTGGATATTCAGGACATATGACTGGAAATAAAGCCCTGCTATCAGACTTTGTGGAGAAGGTTGGCCCAAGTGTTTCTTATGGAGATGGCAACATTGGAAAAATATTGGGATATGGCAATATCAATCTCGGGAATGTCATCATTAAAGAAGTAGCTCTGGTCTCAGGACTTAAACACAATCTGCTGAGTGTTAGTCAAATCTGTGACAGAGGTTATCATGTGGATTTCTTTGAAGAACACTGTAAAGTTTTAAGTAAATCTACAGGCAAAGTTGTTCTGAAAGGATACAGGCATGGTAACATTTATGAAGCCAAGCTTTCAACAAGTACTGATGGTTCTGCAATCTGTCTGATGAGTAGAGCATCACTTGAAGAAAGCTGGAATTGGCACAAGAAACTCTCTCATTTAAATTTCAACAATATAAATGAATTAGTCAAGAAAGATCTTGTGAGAGGACTGCCAAAGTCAGTATTTGCTCCTGATGGCCTTTGTGATTCTTGTCAGAAGGCTAAACAAAGGAAATCCTCATTCAAGAGCAAGACTGAATCATCAATTCTTGAGCCTTATCACCTTCTACATGTTGATCTATTTGGTCCAGTAAATGTCATGTCTATTGCAAAGAAGAAATATGCTATGGTCATAGTGGATGAGTTCACCAGATACACATGGGTGTATTTCTTCCACACAAAAAGTGAAACTGCATCTATCTTGATTGATCATGTCAAGAAACTGGATAAATTGGTTAAAGACTCTGTGAAAATTATAAGAAGTGATAATGGCACTGAGTTCAAGAATTCTATAATGGAAGAGTTCTGCAAAGACCAGGGAATCAAGCAGGAATTTTCTGCTCCTGGAACTCCACAGCAAAATGGAGTTGTTGAAAGAAATAATAGAACTCTCATTGAAGCTGCACGTATAATGCTTGATGAAGCAAAGCTTCCAACCTATTTCTGGGCTGAAGCTGTGTAGACTGCTCGTTTTACTCGGAATGCAACACTCATTAACAAGCAAGGAAAGACACCATATGAGATGGTGAAGAATAAGAAGCCAAATCTAAAGTATTTTCACGTATT